>NW_015506499.1:115063-136161 GCF_001515645.1 Sinocyclocheilus grahami | reverse complement strand
CATGGTTTTATGTTTACGCGGCGCGATGCAACACAACGTGTAAAAAGACAGTATAAGTCATTATAATCAGTAATTATGTCTCCACTGGATGCAACAAATGGCTCGTTTATAATGGGTTTTCATGTTTATGTCTCGTCGCTCCGGACGGACAGGGCAGCACAGTATGGTGAGGGGTGTAACATTTCCGTCACACGCTTGAGGTATTCGGCCAATCACAACGCACTGGATAGCCGGCCAATCACAGCACACCTCGCTTTTCAGAACGATGAGCTTTGTAAAAATCTATGCGTTTCAGAAAGGCGGGGCATAGAGGAGAAACAATAATGTACAGTATGTGGAAAATAATGTGTTTTGTTAACCTTAAACCGCATATTTCATTTCATTACACCAAATACACAAAATAATGTTATTTTTAGCAACATCATATGACCCCTTTAATATCATTACACTTTATTTGCTCTGTTTTATTTTGTGAAACCTTACTACGTATATGGAATAACCATTTTATAAAAGCAATAAGCCCCGTGAAGCCGTGGTTTACAGTGAATTTATAACAGTTAAGGGGGTTTTAGACTCCGCTTCACGTTGTACCTAACTACGTCCCTTAGCTGTTATAAATTCACTATAAACCACAGCTTCTTGGGGCTTATTGCTTTGTTTTAAGCCATTGAAATGCAATCAGCATTGAAAGGGAACTAATTTGGCTATATGTGCGCGCACAAGAAGACAGTGCTCATAGAGCGCGGGAGGACTGAACGGAGTTATTTTTGCCAATTTATAGGCCTTCAACAGTTAAATTCACACACTTGTATGTGACAAAATGCCATCTTTTCAAGTATCCTCGTAAACAGTAATTTAGCAAACAGATGAGAAAGAAAACATGTGTAACAGTATGTTGGTTCCGGGCAGCTCTTAAAGTGACAGCAGTCATTCATGTTAATCAAACAACAAGAGAGAGAAAATCTCTCACTTCTCTTGACTAAATCACTTTTGTAACTTTTATAAGAAGAAATATATATTTAATTCACACCGTGAAGAATATGCAGTGTTTTTTATACATTTGATTACTTTATGCAATGTATGATCATGTCCTGTGTGTCTGAAATTTGTGATAATCACATATATAAAGTTTCAATAATCATTCTAATTCTATGATCTTAGGAAGTCTTAAACGGAGTTATTTCATTTTTCAGTTTGGATTATGTAATGCCATTTCTTGTTTTCTGTTACAACTAAATCCTGTGGTGAAACACTGTTTTAACAGATTTATGAAACTGGCCTCGCGTTCAGGTCTTCATTGAATAGAAAATACTACTTGTTCCTGTCACTGTCTTAAATCAAACATCTTTTCATAAAGAGCAGGTCAACAGTTCACTTATTTTATGTTGATTTATAAATGCCTAATCAGAAAAGTATTATGTTGATAAATAGATATTTGTGACTCTGCAGCACAAAAGCAGTGTTAAGTCGCTGGGGCATATTTTTAGCAATAGACAAAAAAAAACATTGTATGGGTCAAAATGATCGATTTTTATTTTATGCCAAAAATCATTAGGATATTAAGTAAAGATCATGTTCCATGAAGATATTTTGTAAATTTCCTACCGTAAATATATAAAAACTTAATTTGTGATTAGTAATATGCAACTTAATTTGGACAACTTTAAAGATAATTTTCTCAATATTTAGATTTTTTTGCACCTCAGATTCCAGACTTTCAAATAGCTGTATCTCGGCCAAATATTGTCGAAAAATGGACCCTTATGACTGCTTTTGTGGCCCAGGGTCACATATTATTAGCACCAAAGCTCTACTTCATAGACTCGTCTGTTATGCAGAACCACATATTTTGTGGGTTGTGTGAATGCTGCAAGATGTTAATATTGGAGCTTAAATGAATATATGCTGCTTATACATATAACATCCGACAGGGACAGAGACGTGTTTCAAATAAGCGCTCTGAAATGACATCATCACATGGTGCAGAGATTCACTGTAGAATAAGAGGAGGAGTGCGTATGAGAAACTTACAACAGTCTCCTCCAGGCGCTTGAGATCCTGTTTGGACTGCTTGTTTCTCTCCTGCTGAAACCTGATGAGAAACCATTGTTAACACACACCACACACATTCATTACACACTATAGCTTCCCTTTACACTCATCACACCATCATGCAAATGGCTGATTTACAATCTCAGTGTATTTATGCAGTAGTGTAAGAAAACGTACGACAGCTGCTCCAGGCAGGCGCTCTTGGTGTCGTCCTGCCGTTTGAGGTTACTGAGACTGGACCGCACGTGAGCCAGCTCCAGCTCCAGAGCCTGATTCTTACTGCAAGACAGGTGGTGACAGCATTAGCGCCTTAGTTACCACATCCAGTGATCATGCTAGGCTTTCACTCTCATCTACACAGGAGGACTGACTCGGTAAGCTCGTCGATGAGTCGCTGCTTCTCGTTGATTTCATCCCGCAGGTGGCTGAGCTGCGTCTGACGAGACTCCGCGTGGAGAGATGGACGACTAGAGCCCTTCTACACAAACACACACAAATAAACACCTGCACTGACTCGTGTCACAATAAACGTGTCATATTTGACCTAACCCATGACCCCATCATGTACACCATCTCTCTTGTCATAACGCATGTATGCATGTGTTTCTTACACTAATCACAGGACTGTTTATGTATTAAATACTAGAGCCATGTTTGTTCGACTTACTTTCCCATCAGCCTCTCTGTCAGCCTTCTCTCCTCCATCCACTTCTGCCACGTGACTCTCTGATATAAACACATATACATAATGATTAATATAGCAGTACAGTGTAGAGCAGCAGCCCAGAAGTGAGCTCAACCTCAATCTTACGTTATCAGTTCATCTGACAATCTAGAGGGGTTTTGGGGAATTTGAATGTCCAATATAGCAAACCTGTAAGACCAATCATTTAGAAAAGATACAGCATGCTAAGTCTGCACAGATCTTCAGACAGTTCTGAGTTTGAATATAGCTTGAAATTGGTGCAATTATTAATTTAGAAGCAGTCTTAAAGGTGCAGCATGTAAATAAAATAAAAAGGCACATAATAACACCTACAAACTCTCAAGAACCAAAATGCATCTAAACTGTAGCTCTTTGGAAGTTTGGAAGTCTATGGTCTGTTTGAAAATCCACTAAAGGAAAAAAAATCCTGAGGAACCTGAGTCAGAACAGCCTCGCATAAAATGAGTTAGAGTTGAAAAAATGTCATAATAATGATCATCATTTTAAAAGAATAATATTTAAAGGGGTCACAGGATGACCATTTTCCACAAGTTGATATGATTCTTTGGGGTCTTAATGAAAAGTCTGTACCATTGAGAAATTTTAACCAACCTATTTTAGTGTAAAAAAATTCAGTTTTTACCCTGTCAAAAACAGCTCTTTTCAGATCAAGCCGTTTTTGTAGCATTTTCCTTTAAATGTTAATGAGCTCTGCTGACCCCGCCCCTCTCTTCCGAGCTGCTCTCAGAGAGACTGTTTACTTTAGTCGCATTCATCATGAAACTTGCTAATTAGCACATTATTAGGAAAGGCAATTTGCAAAGATTCATTACAAGGTCATACTTGGAAGGGAGAGATTATGTGAGTATAGGAGAGCAGAAGTCTAAGTGGACGTCCATGACATGTGGAGTCCCACAAAGCTCAATTCTTGCACCGCTCTTGTTTAGCCTGTACATGCTCCCACTAAGTCAAATAATGAGAAAGGAATCAGCTTCCAGAAGAGATCAGATGTGCTAAAACATTAGTCACATTTAGATGCAGACTCAAAACTCATCTGTTTAGCTGTGCATTTATTGAATGAGCACTGTGCAATGTCCGAACTGACTGCACAATTTTTTATGTATAATCGTTTTCTATTCTTAACTGTTTTAAATTCATTTTAAACCTCTTAAATCATTTTTTTAAATCATTTTCAAAGTTTTTAAATTCCTTGTTTTATTGTTGTGATTATTTTTTTTTCTTTTCTTTTATGTAAAGCATTTTGAATTACCATTGTGTATGAAATGTGCTATATAAATAAACTTGCCTTGCCTACAAAACATTACACTCACTTCTTCTGTAGGTGAAGCTGGATCATGAATACTGAATCATGAATTCGCGCGAACATAGATGCATTTATGTAGATCGGAGTGCATTTCCTTTCAGAAACAATGTAATCCACTACGAGTTCAGCGGCTCAGATGTCGGGAGTAAATGAGTACTGCTATGTTCATTATTACATCCAACAACAGAACACCTCAATCACTTAGGAGTCATTCTTGGCTACATCTGCTCCGGCGGTGAAACAATGGCGGACTGATGACAGCTCACTCAGGGCGGAGCTAAGGTAAGACACCAGTCCAGTCTGTGCTGAAACGCTACTGTCAATTAAACTATCGTGGGAGTGGCCTGTTTTTGTGAAATCACACAGACAGGCATCTGAGATCGGCTTATCAGATAAAAAAAAACATTGGGTGGATTTGTATCATTATAGGGTGGTTGTGTACACACACTGCCAACACACATTTCAGTTCAAACAACTTGTAAAAGTGCATGTAGCATCCTATGACCCCTTTAATGAGTCTTATGATCAGGCTTTATATCACTCCTGTCCTCTCTATAAGGTGTGTAACTCTGTGTTTGTGTCTCACCTGAGTTCTGCAGCATGAAGAATTCTTCACTGAGAGCATCATAATTATCCTCCAGCTCCACCGCACCCCGATCCTTCAAGGCTGGATGAATGGTTTCTCGGTGGGGGGTTGCGTTGGTTCTCAGCACCCCCCTCCGGTGCATTCTTCCCGGTGCATGAGGAGCTCACAAGATCGTGGAAGGCACCTTTTACTGCCTGAAACAAATCTTGTAGCTCCTCCGCCCTCACCACCCTCGATGGTGGGGCCGCGTTGGGGGTACATGGGAATTCCCTCGGTGGAGCGGTCTGTGGTCATGCAACTATGTCCAACTGCTGCTACCACTGTCTACCGCACAGGGACCCAGCCCGGGGACATTGCATGACTCTCTGGGTCATGCAATGTCCACGCTAGTGGTCCAGGAGCGCTATCTCTGGCTGTGTCTGTCCGACATGAAGGAGCATGATAAGGTACAGTTCCTGAATGCTCCCGTGCCACAGAACGGTGTTTTCCCTCCTGTGCTGTCAAGAGCTTTGCCCAGCAGGTCTTGGCGGCACAGAAGCAGACTGAGGTGATCAAACACAACCTGCTGTTTCCACCCACGCAGCAGCCTTCCACTAGGCAACATTGTGGAGCCGGTTGCAGGCAGGATGCCCAGCCCATCCAGGCCCCCGCCAAACCTGTGCAAGAGGCCCTGAGAGGAGGAGGAGGGCCAGGTGGAGAATCTTTTGTTTCATTATGTTTTTGTTCCGCCGCTGGCCCAGCAGCCAGCAGTACCCAAAACTTCAATAAAAGAGCAGTTTCCTTGGTCTCTGGGTCTCAAGAGGAGGAGAGTGGTGAACCGTGCATCATGGGATCACTTCCCTCCACCTCTCTCGCCAGCGGGCAGCAGTGGGTTGCCCAAGAGCACCCCTCCTGCCCATGCGTGGAACCAGGTAAGCGCTGTAGCACTAGAGTCCCCGCTTCATGTCATCACACGACAAGCTGTCACAAGCCTCAAGCAGGGCTCCTGCGTTTTCTTCCGCACGAGGAGGAATCAGGTGAGTGTTACACTTCACACCCAGACTCTGCCCTCTGCTGTCACAGGCCAGGTCGTCACAGGCCCCGGGCTGGGTCCCTGTGTTCTACCACGCTACCCCACTGCGGATACGTCGGTGGTTCCGTTGGTTCCACTGGCACGGTCTCTTGGAACCTGGTTAGTGCTTCCCAGTCCGTCTCGGTAGCTCTTGTGGACCATTAGACTCGGCTATGCGATTCAGTTTGCCAGGCGACCCCCCAAGTTCAGAGGCATCCGGTTCACATCAGTCCTGCCCGTCGGGCTGTCCCTGTTGCCTCACGTTTTCTCTAAAGTCATGGAGGCAGCCCTTGTTTCTTTGAGAGAATGGGGGGTGCGCATCCTCAACTATCTCGACGACTGGCTCATACTTGCACAGTCTTGCGATCAGTTGTGTGCACACAGGGACCTGGTGCTCAGACACCTGAGCCAGTTGGGTCTTCGGGTGAACTGGGAAAAGAGCAAACTCGTGTCAACGCAGAGGATCTCTTTTCTCGGCATGGAGCTGGATTCGGTCAGCCAGACAGCACGCCTCACCCAGGAACGTGCTCAGTTGGTGCAGAACTGCCTCAAGTCTTTATCAGGCAGGACGGCGGTCCCACTGAAATTATTTCAAAGGCTCCTGGGGCTTATGGCTGCAGCTGCGGTGGTAGTTCCGCTCTGTCTGCTCCATATGAGACCGCTTCAGCACTGGCTCCATGGCCGAGTCCCGAGGTGGGCGTGGCGACGCGGTACTCACCGGGGTTCAGATTACACCAGCCTGCCGCAGAGCCTTCAGCCCGTGGTCAGATTCCTCATTCCTTCTGGCAGGAGTGCCCGTGGAACAGGTATCCAGGCATGCTGTGGTATTCACAGATGCCTCGGCCACCGGCTGGGGGGCCACGTACAACGGGCACACAGTGTCAGGGGTTTGGACGGGTCCCCAACTGCGTTGGCATATCAACTGCCTCGAGTTGCTGGCAGTACGCCTTGCCCTGAGCCCCCTCAGAGGGCGCCTTCAGGGCAGGGACGCTCTGGTCCGCAGGGACAACACTGCAACTGTTGCGTATATCAACCGGCAAGGCGGTTTATGCTCCTGTTGCATGTCGCAACTTGCCCGCCACCTACTCCTTTGGAGTCAGAAGCATCTGAGGTCCCTTCGTGCCATCCACATCCCAGGAGTGTTCAATCGGGCAGCTGATGAGCTGTCTCGAGCAGCACTTCCAGGGGAGTGGAGACTCCACCCCCAGGCGGTTCAGCTGATCTGGAGACAGTTCGGAGTTGCTCAGGTAGACCTGTTTGCATCTCCAGAAGCCACCCACTGGCAGTGGTTCTACTCCCTAACCGAGGCAACGCTCGGCACAGATGCACTGGCACACAGCTTCCCCCCAGTGAGCCTGCTCGCACAGACACTGTGCAAGATCAGGGAGGACGAGGAGCAGGTCTTGTTAGTGGCTCCATATTGGCCCAACAGGACCTGGATCCCAGAACTCATGCTCCTCGTGACAGCCCCTCCCTGGCCAATTCCTCTGAAAAAGGATCTGCTTTCTCAGAGACGGGGCACCCTCTGGCACCCGCGTCTAGACCTGTGGAAACTCCATGTGTGGTCCCTGGACGGGATGCGGAGGATCATCCTGGGCGCTGGCTCGTGGTGCCTTGCTAGCAGACATTTGTAGAGCTGCGGGCTGGGCGACTCCTAACACGTTCGCTGGGTTCTATAGCCCGGTTTCCTCCTGTGTTCTCACCTCAAACGTGTAGTGACAATGAGAGGCCCAGTTCAGAGTTGGCTTGCGGCGTCCCGAACGCCTTGTTTTCCAGAGTCTCCCCTGACTGGGCAGACCCTGTCGAGTCCTCCAGCACTCCGGCGGCCAGACATGGCGGAGCATCCGGCGCCAGACCTTTCAGCCAACAAATTCCTGAAATCTGGTGTGAGGCTAGTGCCCATATGAGTGACCCGGTTGGGATCCGTTAGTGGCTCCATATTGGCCCAACAGGACCTGGATCCCAGAACTCATGCTCCTCGTGACAGCCCCTCCCTGGCCAATTCCTCTGAAAAAGGATCTGCTTTCTCAGAGACGGGGCACCCTCTGGCACCCGCGTCTAGACCTGTGGAAACTCCATGTGTGGTCCCTGGACGGGATGCGGAGGATCATCCTGGGCGCTGGCTCGTGGTGCCTTGCTAGCAGACATTTGTAGAGCTGCGGGCTGGGCGACTCCTAACACGTTCGCTGGGTTCTATAGCCCGGTTTCCTCCTGTGTTCTCACCTCAAACGTGTAGTGACACTGAGAGGCCCAGTTCAGAGTTGGCTTGCGGCGTCCCGAACGCCTTGTTTTCCAGAGTCTCCCCTGACTGGGCAGACCCTGTCGAGTCCTCCAGCACTCCGGCGGCCAGACCTTTCAGCCAACAAATTCCTGAAATCTGGTGTGAGGCTAGTGCCCATATGAGTGACCCGGTTGGGATCCCATATGTGTATTTCCACGGTACAGTTACTAGGGCCGTGTTTCCCCTGGCAGACCACGTTCTGCCGTCTCTAAATGATGCAGCCATATGCCATCTCAGAGACTTCCATGTGCAGTAGGGCCCTTCGAGGTTACTCCACATGAGTAAATGTCACTTAACCCCCCCTCTCAGAGGAGGTGACTCCGCAGTGTGTCCTCTTCCAAATGGAAGAGCACGCTTTCCCAGTGTTATCCAAGTCCTACTGTTGGGTTGCGAGGAACAGCTGTAGTCGACCTTCTCTGTGTAGAGCCCGGTCCTATTGTCTGCCTAATAGGAAGGATCAGGAGACCTACACAGGGTACTGGAGGGGTCAGCACCTGTGGCGTGTTGGTAGGGATCCCAATTCGTCGGTCATCACCAACGTGACGTCGAGAGTGACCGACTGAAAGGGAACATCTCGGTTACGTATGTAACCTTTGTTCCCTGAAGGAGGGAACGGAGATGTCACGTCCCGTCGCCACAGTTGCTGTACCACCTCTGAGCTGCCGGGTCACCGGCTCGGCTCTTCAGCAAAATCATGAATTAATGCGATGCACCTGCTGCCTTTAATACCCGCCTATATAGATTTTATGAAAAATATTACAATTACAAATGAATGTAAATTACTTATTTTATCAAGGGAATGGATGCATGTTGCTTTATGCTATGGTAAGTTGTTTAGTTTTAGATATTTAAAGGAAATGTTTTGCTACAAGCTGAATGTTTTAAATCTAAAGATAATATGAAAAGAAAATATGTTTAGAAGCAACTAATTTAAATATTGAGATGAACCATTATTAATTAATTGATTCTATTTCTAGCCCTTATTTAAACATATGTTGCAACACATATTCCACATACTTCTACAATGTACTGTTATTACTATCCATGTGGGGATATTTGGTCCCCATAACGTATTGAATACCTGATCACTCACTCACTCACTCACTCACTCACTCACTCACACACACCTGAGAGATGAGCAGCTGGCAGGAGGACAGCTCTCGGCTGGTTTCCTCCATCTTGCGATGGCACTCCAGTTGCAAGTTCTCCAGCTGTCTGCAGCGCTTCACCATCGACTTCACCTCCGACTTGATCTTACTGATGTACAGCCGCGCCACAGTGAACTCCTCCTCGATCGCACCGCTGATCTCCACTGGCTACACATACACGCACAGATTACTGCAGTGAATAAACACACACAACTGCAACTACAGGAAACCGATTTACCATAATGTGCAAAAGAAATGAAGGCAGATCAAGGTGCCTTCAATAATAATACAAAATAATAACAAAAGCAAAAAAGCAAAGAGAAAAGCCCTGCCGTTGTCTCTAGTTTCCTATATTAAACAGAACTCTGCTCCTGATTGGTCGATACAGTGTTCCAGCTGTGTGAAAACACACCATATACTAACAGCTGAGACGTGACATACCTGTTCACAAGCTACTGTGTACGTCAGGGGCTCTGATATATTGTGAATACAGTAGGGCCCAATGATTTCCACAATGTGGAATCCAGTCATAAAATGAATTTACTGTATAACACAGAATTTACTTTATGATGTGTGATATTTTAAAGAACATCTCACAATTTTTCTTCCATGTTTTAATTTTGATAGTAAACCTCTGTTGTGCAGTTCACCTTATCAAAAAATAAAATGGTTACATTTTCATTTAATTACATTTTAAAAGATTCAGTTGTTAATGTTTTATGACTTAATTTGATTCCCACTTCTTTTTGAGAATGAATGTGTATTAAACCATAAATCCAGAAAAATTAAAACAGACAAAACAGAATTTCATGAATGAATGAATGAATAAACTTGTAGGGCTCTATTTTTTAACCTTTAATAAATTTATGTTAAATTTGTTTCATAATTTCAGTTAATTAGAGATGCTTTTTGCTCAAATTTAATATAACCATTAAAACAGAATTTCGAAAAATTAAGAAAACAGAAACAAGAAAAATTCAAATGCAAAAACAAAAAAACAAAACAGAATTTGGGAAAAAATAAAAAAGATTTAAAAGGGCCCTAAAGCAGCAGCTTTTCTGTGTGTCAAGCTGTCAGGACTACATTTATAATATGGCACAACCTTTTTTAATCTCTACAAATAATCTCCGAGGCCTTTCTGGGCTTACAAGCTTGATTTCTCCATTGCCGACGATGGCGCTGAACTCGCTGAGGTCCTTCATCAGCCCGTTCAACACGTCAGCGATGCGCTTCCTCTGGTGCGAGCTCACTTCCTGCATTTGAGCAAGCTCCGCCTCCAGCTCCATCAGATTGGCCTATAAAGCAGTGGAAGCGGCGGTAAGCACAGGTCAGTCCTTCACTGCCTCTATCACTGTGTAGCGTGAGAATACGTCACCATCTTCAGGCTGAGCTGCTCGGCCAGCTGTTTGTTGTGCAGGCTCTTCTCCTCCACCTCCTGACTCTTCTGGTCGTAGTTGACCGCCAGCTCCTCCAGCGCCTGCAGGACCTCCCGCACTTCAGCTTTGGCGCTCTCGCTCTCCATCTGCAGGCGGCCCAGCTCCGTCTGCACCTTATCACTGTCTCCACGCGTGGACGCCAGCAACTGCAACGAGATGACGCTCATTAATACGAGCTGCCAAAAGCTCTTCATAATCAGATCACATTTTAGGCCTTTACGAAACAGCTGATCTGCTGGTTTAATGACTATAACTGTAATTATGTCCAGTGGTGGACAGTAGCAGTTGGTTAGTGTATATTTTCTGTACTTTAATAAAGCGGGGACACTTTTACTTCGCTACATTACCAAGCATAATATCCCATTTTTACCACATTAGGAAAATATCAAGAAAATGTCTGATTTATTTATTTATTATTTGTATTATTTATTTGTGAAATAAACTGATCTGATTGCAGCTGTCAAATTCAGACGGTCATATTTAGACTGTCAATTATTTGTGAATTAAACTAAACTAAAATATAAAAGATTTAAAACATTGGAATATTTTATGGTTTTTCTGTGTTAGTTTTATTATTATGGATTTATTATGATTTTATGTTACTTTTATTTCTTATTTACTATATGGTGTGATTTGTTGTTGTTTTGACTAACTGCAAACAGTTGAATTATCAGTAAATATATAATATTTCAATTTTCATCCCTGTTGTCTGCATCTAATCTTCATTATCTGTCTGATGAAGAGCATGCAGCTCAAATGAAATTATTCGGGAGCATTACAACAGTGTGTTGACTTATCTTCTATGTTTTGTAGGTTGAGCACCTGTATTTAAACTATTTTTGAGTAAATCATATATTAACAATTCTCATATCACGGCCACTACAGCACAATGAATGTGACCTCTGACCTCATCCTGATCCAGTATCTGCTCCTTCAGCTTCTCCGCCAGCTGACACTGAAGATTGATCTCATCATCCTACAAAACACACACACACACAGTGAGAGCAATAAATCATGTTGATCTTGTTCTGTATGCAATCCATGATGCACAGTGAGAGTTCATTAGTGTCTGCATCTCAGTAATGATGTGACGTGTGCATGTTCACCTTATCGTCCAGCTGTCGGTAGAGCTTGCGGATCTCTTCCTCATATTTCTGCCGCTCTTCCTCTGAGATCCGCACCACAATAGAGGAGGAGTCAGAGTCTCTCTCTCTCTCCCGCTGGCGCTCGGATGATCTCTCATTATCTAGAGACGCTTCGTCACTGCCCTCCAGCTTCACCACATCAGCGTCTGCCTGCTCCGTCTCTGGAACCTTCTCTCCTATGAGAAAATAACATCACGACTGCATCATGTCAGGGAATCATCAACATGCTTACAAATGTTTACCAAAATTCCCCACCTAAACCGGATAAGACAAGCAAACAACCTTAAGCTGGTTTAAGCTAAATAACATCAATTTCAAAATACTGACGTCTACTGTAGCTTGCAATCAACTATCACATGTTGCACATCACGTCAAACTTATAAAGCACTATATAAATAAAACGGGCTTGACTCGTCAGAGCAGTGCAAAGGCTCACCACTGCGCCAGCGCCGCAGCTCCAGCTCCAGGCTCTGGATGGTGTCCCTCAAGCTCTTGTTCTTCTCCTTCTCTTTCTCGTACTTCCTCTTCCACTGCTCAGCTGTCAGCTCCAGGTTAATGGAGGCCGTGTTCTTGATGGTCTTAGCACTACAGCACACACTCAAAAATCAACTCGCCATTGAAATTCCTTTTATACATTTAGTATGAATACAAATGCACAGATGCTATAGTTTAATAACAACTATTACTCCTTTAATACATGTCTACATAAATAATATAATAAAGTTCCATATGTATATCCCACATTTCTACGACAACACCATGGTTTAGTTAGTGTTACTGCAGTAAATCCAAGGTAAATCCATGGAAAAGTGTTTCTGCTGTTTGTTAGTGCTGTTGAGAACGTCAGCGCCGTTTCATCTGGCTTTAAACTAAATCACCGACACATGTGTGTTCTTCGCTGGATCTCACAGTGCAGTTTGCGCGATCGAGAGCGAGTAAACGCATCTGCTTGCCCCGCGCTGCTGTTGAGCCAAGCTGGGCTGCGTTTCCCAAAAGCTTCGTAAGCCTAAGAAGTTCGTAAAAACTATCGTACAACTGATCTTAATATTACGGTCCGTTTCCCAAAAACATTGTAACTTAAAGGGATAGTTCACCCAAAAATGAAGATGTGATGTTTATCTGCTCACCCCCGGGGCATCCGAGATGTAGGTGACTTTGTTTCTTCAGTAGAACGCAAATGATGATTTTTAACTCAAACCGTTGCAGTCTGTCAGTCATATAATGTAAGTGGATGGGAATCACGGCTTTGAGAGTCAAAAAAACATACACAGACAAAACCAAATTTAACCCTGTGACTCGTGACGATACAATGGTGTGTAAATCAGTCTGTGCAAGAAACTGAACAGTATTTATATCGTTTTTTACCTCTGCAATGTCTGAACTGTTCGAACTGTCCTGGCGTCTTCTTCTTCTTGCTTTACGGCGGATCGCAGACTTATAAGTGCATTACCGCCACCTATCTCTCAAATGGACCATTGACACTCCTAATTGAGATTGTAGATAGATATAAATACTGTTCAGTTTCTTGCACAGACCGATCGTTTTGTGTCTTTACACGTCAATGTATCATCACGAGCCGCAGGGTTTAATTTGGTTTTGTTTGTGTATGTTTGTTTTACTCTCAAAGCCGTGATTCCCATCCACTTACATTATATGACTGACAGACTGCAACGGTTTGAGTTAAAAATCATCATTTGTGTTCTACTGAAGAAACAAAATCACCTACATCTCGGATGCCCTGGGGGTAAGCAGATAAACATCACATCTTCATTTTTGGGTGAACTATCCCTTTAAGAAGCTGTCAGATTCATACTCAATAGCAATTGGTCTTTATTTAGGACTAGGCAGTGCTTAAATGTATTAACTGTATGTCCACGAGTGTAACGCAAATCTTAAAAGGGTATTTTCGAAAAACAGTATTTGCATGATAATATTAGTGAAATAAAAGGCCACTTAAGTGACCCTACAGAGAGTACACATCTTAACACACTTTTAAAAAATGCATTTTGTAATAATGCCACACTAAATGTTTTAAGTACATTTTAAATCATTGTTTTAAAAATGTTCTGTGGTGTTTTAGAAAAGAACAATTATTTTGATGTGCTTTCTTACATGCTATGTACATATTGGATTGTAATTTTAACTGTATTGTGTCTTTCAATAATACATCTTAAGTTAATATATCGTAAATATACCATATTGCAACTTCATTGTTACAAATGTGTAATTACAAGTATATTTTAAAAACATGAGATACAAGTTGCAATAGAAATGACATTAATGTATATTTTAGTTTGCCATTAATGCTGATCAGTACATTCAGCAGTTTTACCATATTTCAAAGACAACAGCAGTAATTATTTTATGTTAAAGTCTGTTTATATAGAACAGTGTACATGTTTTAATAACTGACTAGGATTTGTATTGTTTTTAGAAAATAGTGTTTTTTGTTGGTTCATTATGTGGTGATGTGTATTTTTTGTTTGTAAATTTGTCCTTTGCTGCCCATCTTGACCAGGACTCCCTGCTAGAAGAGATATAGTATCTCCTTCCTGGTTAAATAAGTTAAAAAAAACAATTACAGATACAAACTACATATAAAGATGCCCTACTTAAATCCTACTTAAGTGGGTCAAAAAAGCACTCTAAAGTTCAGCAAGTTCATCATTTCATTTAAATGTTGCTGTTTTTAGATTGTTTGGTAAAAAACAAGAGACCTTTTTTCACTAAATAACTGAACTCACAAAGCAGCACAATGCAGATGTCTGTTTGATCTAGATGTGTGTGTGTGTGTGTGTGAGTGTGTGTGTGTGTGTGTGTGTGTGCTGGAGGTACCGCTGTCCAAACATGAGGGTGGATTTGGTCTCGGCGTCGTTGTAGCTCGAGGGAGAGCAGCAGATGAACATAGTGGTCCTGCAGTTTCCTCCCAGAGAGTCCTGCAGGATTCGGGTCATCTTACTGTCGCGGTACGGCACGTGCGTCTTCTGCTCGCACAAACCAGGGACATTCGGCGTAAGCAAACACAAATATGCACGGTCATATATGAGTGCGCTTGCGAGCACTCACAGTTCCTTCAGCGAGAGCAGAGATGACGTTGCCCAGAGAAGACAGAGACTTATTGATGTTTTTAGCTTCATCCAGAACGGCTCCAGCTGCACCGGTCTTACTGACCTGCGTGTGAACATACACCATAAACAAGCTCAACAGCAACACTTCAGATATTAGGGAACACTATTCACTATTAACTAGTTCTTTATTAGCATGCATATTACTAGCATATTGGCTGTTTATTAGTGCATATTACAAAGTGCATATTAAATGCCTTATTCTGCATGAGCATATTTTAAATCCCTTAATCAGACCCCAAACCTAAACTTAACAACTACCTTACTAACTATTAATAAGAAGCAAATAAGGAGTTTATTGAGGCAAAACCCTTGGTTAACAGTGAATATGCGTTCCCTAATGTAAAATGTTGCCAGCTTAACTAATAATTTCTTACTGATTTTTGTCAAGCATCTGTCATTTCATTATGCAACTATGAAATATCATATCACTAGATGTGACATATGTATGTTGAGTATCTTTGGTGCAGCGGTGCTCCGTTTGTCCCAAATGCTTCGTCCACTATTGGGTGAGTGGAGTTCATGGTTGTGGGTTTATAACGGTTTCCCTTTCTATTATGTCAGTCACTATTAGTTTCTCAGTCAAATAATGACATGCATTACATTTAAACAAGGTGTCCTGTATGAATCAATAAAGAGTCTTCAGTTTTTGAACTAATGTTGTTCGTAACCCAGTGTTCTTAAAAATACTTTGTGTTCCACAGAAGAAAGAAAGTCGTGCAGGTTTGATAAAACAACATGATATGACAACTGGATACTTTATACAACAAAAGACAAAAGACCTTCTCACTGCCAGCTGAAATATCATATCACTAGATGTGACATATGTATGTTGAGTATCTTTGGTGCAGCGGTGCTCCGTTTGTCCCAAATGCTTCGTCCACTATTGGGTGAGTGGAGTTCATGGTTGTGGGTTTATAACTGTTTCCCTTTCTATTATGTCAGTCACTATTAGTTTCTCAGTCAAATAATGACATGCATTACATTTAAACAAGGTGTCCTGTATGAATCAATAAAGAGTCTTCAGTTTTTGAACTAATGTTGTTCGTAACCCAGTGTTCTTAAAAATCCTTTGTGTTCCACAGAAGAAAGAAAGTCGTGCAGGTTTGATAAAACAACATGATATGACAACTGGATACTTTATACAACAAAAGACAAAAGACCTTCTCACTGCCAGCCAGATCCACCAGGTAGAGCTTTCCACAGAGCTTCTGCTCCGTCTCCACGTGCTCCTGCTTGATGTTGATCAGGAAGATGCTGTGACTGCGAGAGCTGTGCTCATTCATATCTGACAACAGAACAGCGTCTCGTTTACAGCTCATTCTCAAATTACATTTCATGAAAATTCAGCTTTGTCATCAAATAAATTGCATTTTAAACTAGACAAGTAAAGTTTGTGAACAAACTTTGAAGTTGGCTTGAGAAAGCCTATTTGAAGTGGCTTAAAAACTTGTAGTTTGAAGGTGTTCAGTTAAAGAAGTCTGAAGTTTGAATAAAGAATAGTAGAGACAGAAATTTTAAGATGACAGATAGACAGATAGACAGATAGATAGATGCTAGGGTTCTCAGGGTGGTTTCTAGGGTGTTGCTATGCAGTTGCTAGGGTATTTTGTGTGGTTGCTAGGGTGTTGCTCTGCAGTTGCTAGGGTACTCGGGTTGGTTTCTAAGATGTTGCTATGCGGTTGCTAGGGTATTTTGTGTGGTTGCTAGTGCGGTTGCTATGGGACCCGGGATGGTTGCTAGGGTACTGCTATGCGGTTGCTAGGGTACTCAGGGTGGTTGGTTATATTTCATGAAAATTCAGCTTTGTCATCACAGAACTAAATTGCATTTTAAACTAGACAAGTAAAGTTTGTGAACAAACTTTGAAGTTGGCTTGAGAAAGCCTATTTGAAGTGGCTTAAAAGCTTGTAGTTTGAAGGTGTTCAGTAAAAGAAGTCTGACGTTTGAATAAAGAATAGTAGAGATAGACAGACAGAAATTTTAAGATGACAGATAGACAGATAGATAGATGCTAGGGTTCTTAGGGTGGTTTCTAGGATGTTGCTATGCGGTTGCTAGGGTATTTTGTGTGGTTGCTAGGGTGTTGCTATGCAGTTGCTAGGGTACTCGGGGTGGTTTCTAGGGTGTTGCTATGAGGTTGCTAGGGTATTTTGTGTGGTTACTATTGCAGTTGCTATGGTACCCCGGGTGGTTGCTAGGCTACTGCTATGCGGTTGCTAGGGTACTCAGGGTGGTTCATGAAAATTCAGCTTTGTCATCACAGAACTAAATTGCATTTTAAAATATATTTGAAACAGTTATTTTAAATACTGCATTTCCGCAGCCTTGCTGAGCATGAAACACTAAGAAACAAACAAGACAAACTTATAGCAAAAATTTGAAAGGTACAGTGGAGATCAAAATGAGAGAACAACCTACAATTTCCTAAATTTCAAGGTCACTGCTTAGAAGCATTTGAAGTAAAAGGGCAGTTTTCTAAGCATTTTTAATAAAATTATTGTATTCTGAAGCACAGTAGAAAAAACTTAGATGAGATATTTGAAAAAACGATCAAAGTTAGAGAACACTTACAGATCCCTCTAAGTTATTGCTGTTAATCAGGCACCTGGTGCTAAATTCGTTAATTATATGACAAACCCTGTTTTAACTGGCAGCATTCCTCTAATTTTCTCTGAGATTGCAGGATGGCGGGCCGCTCTAAAGTGACTGAAAGCCTGCGACAGGAGGCGGTCCAGATGAAGGCCACTGCAAAACGGGTAAAGCAGTTCCTTGAAGCTGAAAACATTGAAATAATGAAATGGCCGGCCCAGAGTCCTGATCTAAACCCGCCTGAAAATCTCTGGAAAATCCTTGGCGACAAAGTTCAGGCTAAGAAACCCACTACAGTCACTGAACAGTGGAAGAGGAGCGGCCCGAGATCACAGCAGCGCAGTGTGAGAAACTAGAGATGTGCTGAAGTCACTCAAAGCAGGAGCCTCTACACTTCCTACTCATTTCTGACAGCTGTAACCCGCCAAAATATTAGTTGCAGTCTTCTTTCGTGCTACAGCGGTTACTGTTCTCTAATTTTGATCACTGTGTTTTCCACAGAATAAAGGTTTTTGTTGAAATGCCTTGGTTATTTTGTCAAACTTGTCAGTAGAACGGAGGTATACATACCTACAGCTAATATTCCTTCAAATTTTGAGCGATGAAAATTAACACTATTTCAGTGTATATTTAACATATACATATATTTTACTCTTTTAATTGTTTAGATATTTATAATGCATTATCTTCTTGTTGATCCACCAGTTAACATTTACAACTCTTCGTGTTTGCTGCGTGAAAACATGTGTTGATTTTCACATCGTTCTGAACAAAACCAGCAGACAGACTTATTGAAAATGCTAATTCACTCTCTGCCAGCAGGAGGCGCTTTGGGAACAGCAGAAATACAGCGGTTTCTCCGGTAACAGCAGAACACAAAGCAGCAGCAGCTGACTCTGAAACGTGCAGCGCTCATATTTAATGAAATCATAAGCTTCTGAAGTTTAATCGTCACACTAAGCCATATGGCAATTCAGTTTTTTCCATCCCCAAATTGAAGGCCTCTCGAAATCGTAATTAAGACTTTCTTGTACCATCTAGGACTTTTTATGGCTTTAAATTTGATCAAACTAAATGTAAGACTTTTTAAAGACCCACCCGCGGAAACCCTGCATGACTGTGATGGTTTACACCATGTTACTGTGATTATAAATGACTGTTAAACACTTAACCTGAACTGTTAGTGTTTGAGTAAATGAAGTCCATCTGGATTTAAGAACAATGACAAAAGCACTCACTGGTGACAGCGACGTGCCGGTTGGACTTTCCCTCGTCGATGACGTCCATGACCTCTTCAGGACTGGACACGAAGCGCTCGGTGCAGCCCTGATGCCACACAAACACAAAACATTTATCCTGATTTATTCACATTCACGCAAAATACGCTGCTGGTGGTTGTGAAAAAGCACCTTCACGTAAGGGATGCGGTTCTTGTCCTCATGCACAGACAGGTTGGTCTTCGTGACTAAAGAGGAGAGAAACACAATGAGGAACATAAAAACCACTGTAATGAATTCGGTACGCTGCACTATTACTGTTTTCCACAAACCGTCCAGAAGATCCCGGATTTTCTCCATGTAGATCTCAAAGTAGGACACCTGAGAAAGTCAAAGACTGATTTTCAGAGCACCACACACTGGGCAGATGACTAGATGATGGATGTGCCACTGGTTTTGGCCTTTGCGTACCTTGATGTGGAACTCCAGGTTCTCGTCCATGGCGAAGATGTGGTTGAAGATGTCCTCTGCGATGCGGGGAATGATGCCCATCTGCTGCGGGTCGTGGAGGTTGCCCTGAAAGTGCGTTTAACAATTAAAATTCATCCTGGTCTAATCGAGCTGTGCGGCAGTGCTTCCACATAAACCAACGAGTCATGTGATAGTCAGGATAGCAAAATATATTCAGATTTTTTATTATATCTTATTATAGTTTATTATTTATTAGATACATTATGGTAGAAAGTAGCCAAGTTAGACAGAAAGACAAGTTCAGTTCCATCTTTGAAAACCGTAAACCGCACAAGGTAAAGCAGACACTGAATACAGACTCGAACGCATGCGTTATCTTGTGATTTGTGACCACAAAACCAGTCATAAGGGTCCATTTTTTTTTAAATTGAGATATATACATCATCTGAAGGCTGAATAAATAAGCTTTTATTGATGTATAGTTTGTTAGGATCGGACAATATTTGGCCGAGATACAACTATTTGAAAATCTGGAATCTGAGGGTGCAAAACAATCTAAATATTGAGAAAATCATCTTTAAAGTTGTCCAAATGAAGTTCTTAGCAATGCATATTACTAATCAAACATTAAGTTTTGATATATTTACGGTAGGAAATGTACAAAATATCTTCATGGAACATGATCTTTACTTAATATCCTGATTTTATGAAATATGATTTTTGGCATAAAAGAAAAATCAATAATTTTGTCCCATACAATGTATTGTTGGCTATTGCTGCAAATATCCCCCAGCGACTTAACACTGCTTTTGTGCTGCAGGGAAACTGGCCAATAATATCTGATGCTCATTTTAGTACAGGTACAGTGTGCACGGATGACATTGGTCGTCTGATGCATTGGTCATTTACAGTAAAGCAATATTTCAAAAGTATAAGCAATATTTCATCTAAAACATAAGTGCACCTCCATGGTGTGGGTCTTTCCAGAAGAGGTCTGTCCATAAGCGAAGATGGTGCCGTTGTAACCTCCCAGCACATCTACATCAAACACACACACACACACAGCCAAACATCAGAGCACTGATCTCCTCCGAGGAGCATCTGACTGTAATCAATACTGCTGAAGTCCAAAATATTAAATATGACGCGCTGTGATTTTTGGCATAAAAGAAAAATCAATAATTTTGTCCCATACAATGTATTGTTGGCTATTGCTGCAAATATCCCCCAGCGACTTAACACTGCTTTTGTGCTGCAGGGAAACTGGCCAATAATATCTGATGCTCATTTTAGTACAGGTACAGTGTGCACGGATGACATTGGTCGTCTGATGCATTGGTCATTTACAGTAAAGCAATATTTCAAAAGTATAAGCAATATTTCATCTAAAACATAAGTGCACCTCCATGGTGTGGGTCTTTCCAGAAGAGGTCTGTCCATAAGCGAAGATGGTGCCGTTGTAACCTCCCAGCACATCTACATCAAACACACACACACACACAGCCAAACATCATAGCACTGATCTCCTCCGAGGAGCATCTGACTGTAATCAATACTGCTGAAGTCCAAAATATTAAATATGACGCGCTGCATGCGCAGACAGGGCGTCACGCACTGACCTCTGACGATCTGCTTGGCGCAGGTGTTGTACACCTGCTCTTGGGTGGTGTTGGTGGGAAACACGCGGTCGAACGCGTACGGTTTTCCCTGCACACACAGAGCAAGAGAGGAGACATGAGGGGAAAGGAAACCTTATTGTTTGGTCACGTCACATACAAACTGTGTCATTCCCTTTAACTATACATGTACTTTTTTTCAAGCTTGATCAAAAACACCCTGCCCAACAGCTGTTTCACTTCAGCCATCATCAGCCACTCCCTGCATTCACACTCACTCACTCACTCACACACTCACTCTCACACTCACACTCACACACACACTCACACACACACACACACACACAC
>NW_015506499.1:112852-114739 GCF_001515645.1 Sinocyclocheilus grahami | reverse complement strand
TGCAGACCATCAGCGCGAAACAGCCTAGGACGCTCCCAGAAAAGATTCCAGTTATTAACAAAGAGCAGTTTCTGTTCTTTACACCATGACAATAACCATTCATTTAAAGCAAAAAGCCTACTGAACTTTTCGTGTCCTCGTCGATACATGGGAATCGGTCCTGACACGATGATCGTCGTCGCGGGCGATGTGCGGCGCACCGTCTCGATCAGGCTCCTGAAGTCCCTCTTCAGCGTCTCCGTCTGCCGCAGCTTGGTGTCGTTAGCCCCCGCGTGAAGCACGACCTGGCATATTGTGTTGGTCATTATAGAAATAAAATTTATTAGTAATAATCCTGTCAAAGTGTTTCATAAATGCAGCTCAGAATGTCTCTGTTCATGAAAGTTCTCAGTAGTCTGTTCTTCCAGAAGAACCATGTTGAGGCTGAATATTCTGAAGTTTTCTGTTCATCTCTTTCTGTCTGAAGTTCCTGCTATTTTCTGTTTTGCCGTTATTTATCACCACAGAATGTCCTCTGTATGATAAGACTCAAACCGCTGTCATCAATCTGCGATAACACAAAAACACAGTCCAGTCTGCTCCTCATGAAAAACAAGTTTGTTTTAACTTTGTTGGAATTATTTTGACTCCATTGTAACCTCTGTAAAGACCATTGAAAGCATTTGGCTACTAGTTTACTGTAAGCTAACCCGCCCGCCATATCTTCATCATGTCACACTCACACACATCACATGGACACATGGACTAGTTGGTTGTTCATTTGAGTCAGTCATTATTTTCAGGTGTGTGTGTGTGTCTCATTATCATGTGTATTTCAATTCAGTTCTGTTACAGTCTAGTGGTCCAGTGTCGTCTCTCTTGGATCTGTTCATGTTGGATTTATTAACCGTTACCTATTTGCCTTCATCTTTGTGTGTGTTTATACATGTGTGACACATCATGAGGTTGACCCCCAACACTGCAAAACATATTTTCTTACGTAGAATTTTTTGCTTTGTTTTCCAGGAAAAAAAAAATCTAAATTTTTTAACTTTTTGTTTAAAACAAGGAAACGTATCTGTCAAAGGGGCAAGAAAAATAATCTCATGAGGTTGACCCCCAACACTGCAAAACATATTTTCTTACTTAGAATTTTTTGCTTTGTTTTCCAGGAAAAAAAAAATCTAAATTTTGTAACTTTTTGTTTAAAACAAGGAAACGTATCTGTCAAAGGGGCAAGAAAAATAATTTTGTTTTGCCTTTGAATTAAGATTATTTGTCTTGCCCCTTTGGCAGAATAATTTCTTGTTTTAAGCAAAAACTTATGTAACCATGGTTCCCTGAGTAGGGAACGAGACACTGCGTCCTCTAGGGCTCGCTATGGGGAACGGTATACCCACGCCGCAATGCTGAGGGAAATGCGGGCCAGAACCATGGCGAGCACTAAGTACCAACTTTACCATTTTCATGGTGAGTTGCCCCTGGGACGTCAGACGGCTGTCTGTGACTTTATCCCCTATGGCCAAAGGCCTAGGCTACATACCCAACTTACCTGTTAGGGTCAGACTCCTGGGCCCAGGGTAGAGCTCAAGGCTTGGAATCATAATGGAGTCCTTTAAGGGAAATGACCAAGAACCTAGTATCACACTAAGTCTTGGCCTGTCACACAGGGGCTACCACTTGCTCTTGCATAAGCTCTGAAAGGACTGTCTCAACAGACCTCTAGTGGCCACACCCTGTTAAAGTTGAGTGGAGTGGTGCTGGGTGAACGGGGCTTAAACCAGCTCAAGAAAGGGCACGAAGCAACCGCGTGAAGCCCTCACCATACAGTATTTTAGAAAAGAACGCAAAGAGCTATCGTGCGAACTTACCACAATGTGGATTTTAGAAAGTGCACAAAGCCTTCAC
>NW_015506499.1:111031-112410 GCF_001515645.1 Sinocyclocheilus grahami | reverse complement strand
AATGGAGTCCTTTAAGGGAAATGACCAAGAACCTAGTATCACACTAAGTCTTGGCCTGTCACACAGGGGCTACCACTTGCTCTTGCATAAGCTCTGAAAGGACTGTCTCAACAGACCTCTAGTGGCCACACCCTGTTAAAGTTGAGTGGAGTGGTGCTGGGTGAACGGGGCTTAAACCAGCTCAAGAAAGGGCACGAAGCAACCGCGTGAAGCCCTCACCATACAGTATTTTAGAAAAGAACGCAAAGAGCTATCGTGCGAACTTACCACAATGTGGATTTTAGAAAGTGCACAAAGCCTTCACATGCACACTTACCATAACATGGATTTTAGGATACCGTTCTAAGGGGCTCTCGTGGCACTCTGAAAGAGCAGCTCATAGATGGAATGGTGCACACCAAACCCAATATGTTTGAGAGTCACCAGCTCGATCTAAGATATAAAGCTGGAATGGCTAGCAGTAAATTTGCTGCAGGATCAGGATTTGGAAGGACATGGAAGTTCACCTGATGCTACTGATTCCAGGTGTTCTGTGAAAACAGAGAACTCAACTCTCATGTGAGAGGAGAACTCCGAACTCAGAAAGAATAGCGCGCTCATAGGCAACCCTTTGTAAAGGGGAGCACTGCTAATATTACCACGAAAACAGCACACGGAGCGAACCCGGGCGCTCGATAGGAAGCAGCATGCTCATAGTAACCCTCAATGGTGAGGGAAGCGATACTTCCAAGTGTGTCAAAAATAGAGACACACTGGTTGAGTGGAGCCCAAGGTACCGGCGTCTAACCAACTCAGAGAAAGGGAATGAAGCTACACGCGTAACCCTTACCGTACAGGATTTCAGAAAGTGCGCAAAGTCTAGCGTGCACACTTTCCACTACTGTGGATTTTAGAAAGTGCGCAAAGTGTTCAACGTGCACACTTACCACTATGTGGGTTTCAGAAAGTGCACAGAGCTTAGCGTGTGCACTTACTATATCATGGATTTAAATTTCCAGGCATCTGATCAGAGATACCCGGAGGTACTGGGCCAAACGGGAGAGGCAAGCTCAAATACGACCCTCTAAGGTGAGGGGAGCACTTCCTGAGACAGCATCACACAAGAAGGTTCTCGCAAATGCCACCTACTCTTCCCGCTCGAAGCCTCAGCAAGAGGGGATATCCTGGAACCCGGACATCCAGGAATCTTTTTGCAGTGTCGTACCGGGGGCCTGATGATCAAGAAGGCTCCCGCAGAAGCCTCTGACCTGGCCGCATGGTCCAGGCAGTATGAAGCCGGCACCAGGGCTATCATACCGGCTGGACACAATATCGACGAGTGAGGTAACACTGCCAGTCGAGCACCTGGTTTCTGAATCCAGCAAAGGGGTGCTCACAGA
>NW_015506499.1:103501-110979 GCF_001515645.1 Sinocyclocheilus grahami | reverse complement strand
ATCGAGAAGAAAGCCCCTCTCTTTCTTCCCGATATCTGCCAGGTTCACCCACAGATGTCTCTCCGTTACCACCATCGCCGCCATAGACCTGCCCATGGCGGAAGCGGCCTGTTTAGTAGCACGGAGAGCAAGATCTGTGGTGCGGTGCAGCACAGCTACCTGATCAGGAGAAAGGCCCTCGCCTTTATCCAGGTCTTTCAACAGATAAGCCTGATACGCCTGGAGCACCGCCATAGTGTGCAACGAAGCCACAGCCTGGCCTGCTGCTGCGTATGCCCTGCCATTTAAGCGCGGTGTATCCTGGAGGGGCTTAGATGGCAAGGAGGGAGTATTAAGGGAGGATGTCTTGCCCAAAGAGAGATAGCTAGCCAGTGTCTCTTCTACAGGGGGCATCCTCTCATAGCCGTTTTCACGCATCGCCTCGATGTTGGCATAACTCGTATGCTGGAATTGATAAATGCGAGAAGAAAACGGCCTCTTCCATTCCTTCTCTATTTCAGTATGCAAATCAGGAAGGAATGGAAGGCTCACCTGAGCTGGACGGTTATGGTCACAAAGATAACGCTCATCGAGACGACCCCGCAGCGCCACTTTCTTGGCCCGCTTCCACGGCAAGTCTAGCCTCGCCGTGGCACGATCCATAACTTCCAACAGCTCACCATACGCAGGGCAGGAGGATTGGGAAGGCTCAGCCTCATCGCCGTCCTCAGACATCTCCTGCTCTTCCTGGGCTGGACCCAGCAGAGCACTGGCCCCCGGATCAGATGATGTCAAAGAGATAACATAATCCTCCATCGGCTCTCTCTCGTCCGCAGCCAACGAGCACGAGAAGGAAAGCCCCTCCCTAAACTCATCAGCCATGTCCGCCTGCGAACCCCATGAGCTCATTCTCCTCCGTGCCTCAGCAGCGGCGAGTCCTGAACCATGAGGAGCAGATGGCTGCCCCTCTTTCCTCGAAAAAAGAGACAAATGAGAGCTGAGCTTTTTCATCGAAAAACGCTCACAATGCATGCAAATCGCCCCCTCAAGGACGTCGCGTGCGTGCTCCTCGCCCAAACACAAAACACAGAGATCGTGTGTGTCATCAGGTGTCAAATAGCGACGACCCGGATGCACACACCCTCTAAACGCTCTGCTAGTGCTCGCCATAATAATAGATAGTAGATCGCTCTTACCACGTTCAAATGCACACTTCAAACAAAACAGTCAATGAAGATGAAGAAGAGGATGACATGTTCTCCCGGCGCCTATTTATACTATAGTCGCAACGGTAGTGACGTCATGGGCTATCGCCGGCCAGCGTGTTGTTGGTGTTTTTTCAATGTATGCTTCAGACACGGGTCACGACGAGGCATTCCCCATAGCGACCCCTAGAGGACGCAGTTCGAAGTTCCCTTGAAAGGGAACTAAAATTTTTATATTTTTTCAGAAATCAAGACTCGATATCTTAAGTAATTTTGCTTCTCAAATAAATGCATCTTGATTCAAGAATGTTTAGATATTTACACTAGAAAACAAGACAACATACTAAGAAAATAATTTTTTGCAGTGAAGTCACTTAAAGACAAGGTTTTTCCCATGACTCCATCCTACAGCATTTCACCTGGTCTACTTTAATATTCTGAGAGTATCACCAAGTATCGAGTAACTAGTATCAGTGTTCTTTCCCTAATAATTGTGGCTAAATGGCTTGAATTTACTAATCCTGAATTTCTAAACAAACTGTCTACCTTGGCACAATGTTTTGTCCCCCTCCACCTCTCATCCCCACCTCTGATTTACATGCATCCTGAATTTTGAACATTTCGTTCTGCTCAGTCATTCAGTACATCAGAATGAAATCTGACATTAGGTGAACATTTGCCTCGGCAAGATCTCTAATAAGCACATAGATTGATCTTCAGCTGATTAGCTGATAAACTAATATTATGCACAAAAATAATAAATGAGCATCTGCCTGTTCCATGTTAGCCCTGCCATTCCATATTTAGCCACACTGATTTAAAGTATGTTTTAAAGAATCTTCAACCAGCTTTTTATTGTTATAAAATTAGTGGTATACTGAATGTAAATAAACAATGTGTACTCTTTCTCCATGTTACCCGCATCCAGATATCCCATTTATTTATTTGTCAGCAGAAGTCCGCCGGATGACACTAAACACGTCATTTAGTATCATCCGGAGGACTTTTGGCAGCTCCAGGACTGTTAAAACTACACATTGCTCTTTAGCATTTTTGTATTCCTGCTCATAGACAATCAGATCGACAGAGGAGCAGCACCAAAAGTGAATTATGGTTCTTTGGTGGTTGTGGGGCCCACCATCTTTTAGTTGATATCCGGGGGCTTGCAGCAACAGAGTGGGAGAGTTTGGTCCCAGCATAAACCAGTTCCTCCATTTTCTGTGAGAAGCTTAGAAGTGGAGATGCTGGAGAGAGGGATAATGTGTCTGGTGAGCGGGGCTGTTGCTCTGGTGTTTCCGGAGGCTGAAATATGTTGTCCTGGCTTTTTTCCAGAAAGTCACCCTTAGATGCTGATCCGGCGTGTGTGTGTGTGTGTGTGTACCTGGTATTCCCATCATTATGAGAACCAAATGTCCTCATAAGGATAGTAATACCACTTAATTTTGACCTTGTGGGGACATTTTTTTTGGTCAACACTGGCATGTATATTACCATGCTAAAACTCTCCAAGAGGTGTCATGACAGAGCTGTAAAAACATGTTAGTTCCTGTTGCTCGGAGTGGTGCACTTATGAATAGGGTTACCACCCGTCCCTTAAAATACTGAATCGTCCCTCTCAAATCAATACGGGACGCGGTTTGTCCCGTATTTTACAAAGGCCAATACAAAGTTGAATCAACAAATAAGTATTTTGCACCATTTATAATACTAATAGCAATTATAATGAAATCAATTTCATATTAGAGAAGCTCATTTGCGCGTGATTGCATTTAGGCGTCTTTTTTCCATAGCGACGGAGTGTCCAGAATGTGAGCTGTTAAAGCAGCATGCGCGGATTAAACATGTAGAGCTCAAATCTGCCCTTTGAACACAAGACTCTCCAGATGTAGGGCTGAATGGGAAAGTTATATCAATGGGTCTGTCCAGTAACTATTGATGAACGTGCAGTTTGCAGAGAAGCTTTTTAGTTGCTCACTGTGGACTGTCTGACGTAAATGTATAGTTCACCCAAAAATATATATTTTTTTCATTTTCAAATCATTTACACACCCACAAGTTTTTCCAAACCTGTAACAATTTATTTCGTCTGTTGAACATAAAAGAAGATACTTTGAAGAATGTGGGTAGCCAAACAGTTTCTGGTCCCCAATGAATCTATAGTGTATTTTTTCTCTACTATGGGAGTTACTGAGGACCAGCAGCTGTTTAATTGCCCACATTCTTCAAAGTATCTTCTTTTGTGTTCAACAGAAAAAATAACTTTAGAAAAAGGTTTAGAAAAACTTTGGTAAATTATGACAGAATTTTCATTTTTTGGGGGATGAACCATACCTTTAAAGTGACAGACACATCCATGCTTCTAAAGGTATAGGCCTATTGTTTTATTGAAATTGAAATTATTTTGCCTCGCTGAAGGTGGCAACCCTACTTATGAATGACTGAACTTTAAGTCTTCCAGGTGTTTCAAAGAGTACATTTAAATCCCTCTTAAAGAGTTCTGACTTTTAGAATATCATTCATCCCCACATGAATAATAACCCCATTTGCAGTCTTCTGCTTCATCAGAATGTTCTGAAGTTCCCTATTCACATTAGAAATTTACTATTTTGTGGGAAGCCCTGCTACTAATGTTTCTGGTTATGGAGTCTCCCATTACCCTATTTAGTGGTTGTTACAACGGGGGACATTCAGGCAGGCAAAGGAGCAGACTGGGAAGTGGATCCAAGTGAGGACTGATTTATTAAAGAAAACAACAAGATGAGACAACATAAAGATGGGAACACGGAACAGGAGAAAACACAAAAAAATACAAGGTAAAAACATGCAAAAACCAACTACCTAACTAGAGACAAGCAGGGCTATATATGCTGAGCAGAACCAAAGAACTAATAAGTTACTATGAAAACTAACAAGGAGATGGGTGTGGTCCAATGAGTGTCCATGATAACTAACAAGAGACCTGGGGCCCGTTCTTTGTACGTCGCTAACTCAGTTAGCTGGATTTGATTGTTGATGATTTGGCTTGATCTTGGACTGTTTGGTTCTTCGAAGCTCATCCCGGAGTTACTGTCATAGCAACAGGTCCGTAAACTTAAACCTGCTCAGGAGCAGCTTATTTCATGTAAACAGGATTAGATTGCATCTTCTTAAGCAGAATTGATACTTAAAATCTGTCCTCTACCACCGCTACTTTATTACAAGAGTACCCTACTAATCCAGGGACAATAAATTAAAATAATAATCTGTATTTTATGGCAACAATCTGCAGAAAAACGGTAATTTACTAGCAACCCTGCTGCAGTAGATTACCATAAAATTAAGAAAAAAACAGTAATAATAAAATAAAATAAAAGTTATACAAAGTCATGAACTGATAAGGAGAATGAATCTGAAACTGAACTGTATTGATGTGTTTTCTGTTAGTTGAATTCATTAGTTTGGTGCTGAAGAGTAGAGCCTGTGCTTCAGTACCACTGATGTTCTGCTGCATGTGGCTTTATTTAAAGGCAGTGACTGTGGAGTTGCTGACATACTAATGATCTCTTTACTAAGTGCTTTAACACACACGTGTGCTATCGCTAGCTCACGACGAACTGCAAAGATCTGAGCAAAAGTTCTGTTTTTCTCTGGAAGAGTCAAGGATGTGATCTGTCCTTCCGCTGGCTCCTTGAGAATGACATGAGCTCCTCTTCATTTTGATCAATTTCACAGAAAACAAGACTTCTTATCTGGCATTGTGCTTCTCGAGTATGTATCTCTTTTTTTCCTTTCTAAAGGCTTTAGACATCTGCACTGGAAAACGAGAAAATGCTGTAGAAGAGCTTTACCTTTAGAAGTAACTGTCTGCAGTATCTGTATCATGAATGCAGCTGTCAGTGTTTCATTCTTTATTGTCTTTTCATATCTAGACTTTCTGAGATGTTTTCACTGTATTTTAGAGCGGTGTCCTCTGCGCTTCATCCTTCAGTGTCCAGCGCCTCTGCAACAGCTAACTAAGCTCATGGAAATCAGCTGATGGAAATTATGCTCCTGAAATATGAACCTGCTCACTTGGCTCCTCATTTGGCAAAATGTCCTGGATTTGGAGGCTGGAAAGTATGGCCAGAGAAACATGACGGGATTCCTGTGTAAGGAGACACAGCCTGCTCCCTCGGGCGAGGATGATGAAACACTACATCCAGAGATAATGTAGTCCAGCTGGGTCATGATCTGTTGTCATTGGTGTCAATTGATCTCATTATCCTGAAACTTTCATGATCTAAACGTGAAATATTGTTCACCAGTTTCCATAAAAACTATGCATCAGGAGAAATGCAAAAGTTATTCATCATTTTGAGCAGTTGTATGAGTTATATTTAGATCATTGTGCTCATCAAGTCGTCTCAAATGTAATGTGTGAGGTGCATTTTGAAATGGTGATACTTTGATGTAAAATTGTGTCAATTTCAACAGGTGATTTTAGTTCAGTGAACAAATTATCTTAGGTTTATGTGTATTGAATTCAAGCAATTGTAAAAAATATATATATAATAATAATGTTAAGGGTTTTGAAAAATGTGCGTTTAGTTTAACATGCAGTGAACGTACAGAAAGCTTTAATGCATACAAAGAAGATGCTTAAAAATAAAGTCACTAAACATTGAGAGTGTCTTTATGCTGATTTCAGCTCTGAACACAGAAAGCAAACAGCGGTCCTGCATCAGACAAACACTGACACACGACTACAGAACTAAAAACTCTACAGAAATGTGCAGTGTATGTTAATTATCTGCAAACGCTTTGATTTAGAAATGATAAGTGGAAAGTAATTAACTGAAATAGGAAATAAGCAGATGGATGTAGGTAAGGCTTTAAGTTTTTAAGTGAGACTAATAAAGCATCTGCTGAATGTATTTGATCATTTCTGGCTAGTATGAAGCTTAAATGTATTGCATGGACGGGGTTTATTTGTTGCTGATGCTCGAGGCCAATAGCATTGACATCACATATAAGATCATGGAAAGAAAGATCCCGGGAAGATGAGCATTTTATTTGGTTTTATCAGCTCATCCGAGTGGTTTCAGGTACTCTGGACTCTATTATGTCTGGAAACAGACTTTCAGAAAGCTCAAGTCAATAAAGAGTCAGAAATGGCAGTTTTCTTTGACCTCGAAACAGCAAATGATATGGTTTGGAAAGAAGGATTAATGATTAAACTAGATATTATAGCAATAGCAAACAGAACTTATAATTTAATTAATGACCTCTTATTTGATACATTTCTTCAAGTCAGAATTGGGAAAGTCTTCCCAAAGCTATATAACAAGATAATGGCATTAGTTATGATAAATATGATGCATTTTCTCAAGCTCAAGGAGATATTGGCCGATCATCGACGGAGCCTTGTGGAAAAGGGGAAGGAATATTAATCATATTACATGAAAAATGATCATATGCAGTAGAAAAAAAAACCAAACACTAGTGTTGACTAGGAAAGGAGGCATTGAAGCACAGATAAAGATGTTAAAGTCTTTAGGTTTCTGTGTGTGTGGTTTGATGCAAAGTTACCGTGGAATGAAGATCTTCATAAGACGGTCAGTAAATGCAGAAAAATTGTAAATGTGATGAGACGTCTAGCAGGGTCAGAATGAGGAGCGAGTAGGATCTGCAATGAACAATATTCATACAGCACTGATTAGATCATTCTCCAACAGTGAAGAAGCTGAACAGAAGTGGAGAGAAGAGACACAGATCAGAAAGCGTGTTGTTTGTAGAGACTCGTGTTCAGCGTTAATGTCACTGCAGTCACACACATCTCACAGCAGACGGGATACAGTCTATGAAATATAACAACATCTGCACAAACACTTTGAAACACTTCGAAGACTTAAAGGGGTCATATGATGCTTTTTTAAAGATCATTATTTTGTGTATTTGGTGTAACAAAATATGTTGACATGCTTTAATGTTCAAAAAACACATTATTTTTCAAATACTGTACATTATTGTAGGTCCTCTATGCCCCGCCTCTCTCAAACGCTTTGTTTTCTACAAAGTCCCTCCTTCCAACAAGCGCAGTCTGCTCTGATTGGCCAGCTGACCCAGTGCATTGTGATTGGCCGAACACCACAAGCACTCGTCGGAAATGTAACGCCCCTTACCACAATCGCGAGCTTCATCTTTCAAAATAAATGTAAAGACAGAGCCCGAAAGAGGAACAGAGTCGCATAACAGACACAGTGATGAAGCTGGTATGTGTTTGCAGCACACAAGCCACGGTTAAGACAGCTGACTCCCCTGTGATGTGACCCCCCT
>NW_015506499.1:101624-103405 GCF_001515645.1 Sinocyclocheilus grahami | reverse complement strand
GTTCAGTCGTTCATCAGTGGGCCACTCCCAGCAAGGGGAACTAATGTTTTCACGTTTGCTTGGGCTGAACACATGGCTACAAAGAATCTGCAGCTTAAAAGAGTCAATTTCATCGACAACTTCAATCTTTTCTGGGGCCATAGACAACTGTTTAAACTGGATAGCCTGCACTCAAACAAACTTGGTGCAAGAGTGCTAAAGGACACTATCTACTTCTCCCTCCGTCATCCTTCAGTAGTGTGTGCCAAACTACTCAACCTGAATGGCACACACACACCTGGACAGAGTATGAGTGACCACAGGACTTCATATCAGCTTCCGAGTCATCATGTGGTTGACACATCCCACAAGGACACTGATAACACCACGCAGCCACAACAAGCCCTGCTCATGGACACCATCACGGCTGAGCCCTGCCCACAGAGCTCGTCACAGACAGACTGTGACGTATCAGAACAGCTCCAAGACTCAGCATCCAAGGACGACTTTCTGGAAAACAGCCAGGGAAACCAGGACAACATATTTCAGCCACCGGAAACAACAGAGCCACAGCCCCGCTCACCAGACACATTATCCCTCTCTCCAACATCTCCACTTCTAAGCTTCTCACAGAAAATGGAGGAACTGGTTTATGCTGGGACCAAACTCTCCCACTCTGTTGCTGCAAGCCCCCAGATATCAACTAAAAAACGGCGGGCCCCACAACCACCAAAGTCTGTGGGCCTAGCTCGTCCTCCTCCTCCAGTGAGAGCTCTCCGGCAGCTGCCACAACGCCAGGGCCCAAACCCTCTATCTGCTGTAGGTGAATCAAAAACGTCTCGGGTTACTTATGTAACCATGGTTCCCTGAGTAGGGAACGAGACACTGCGTCCTCTAGGGGTCGCTATGGGGAACGCCTCGTCGTGACCCGTGTCTGAAGCATACATTGAAAAAAAACACCAACTCATTGGCCGGCGACAGCCATGACGTCACTACCGGTGCGACTATAGTATAAATAGGCGCCGGGAGCTACACGTCATTCACTTCTTCGTCTGCAGCATGGTAAGAAACCTAGAAGACGAAGTGTCTCGTTCCCTACTCAGGGAACCATGGTTACACAAGTAGCCTGAGACGTTTCATGGGAACTTCGAACTGCGTCCTCTAGGGGTCGCTATGGGGAACGGTATACCCACGCCACCATGCTGAGGGGAGTGCAAGCCAGAACCATGGCGAGCACTAAGTACCAACTCTACCATATTGCTATGGGAGTCGCCCCTGGGACGTTAGACAGCTGTCAGTGACGTTGTTCCCTACGGTCAAAGGCCTAGGCTACATACCCCCAAAAATACTTACCTGTCAGGGCCAGACTCCTGGGCCCGGGGTAGAGCTCAAGGCTTGGAATCAGGAATAGATTCCTTTAAGGGAATACGACCAAGAGCCTAGAATCATACTAGTCTTGGCCGGTCACACAGGGGCTACCGCACGTTTCTCTTTGTATGTGCTGAAGGAACCGTCTCAACAGACCCTTAGTAGCAACACCCTGTTAAGTAGATATCCAGAGGATACATAGGAGGAGTGGTGCCCAAGGCGGAACCGGGGTTTTAAACCACTCAAAAAGAGCACGAAGTCTTTGAGCGTAGCTCCTACCATACAGGATTTTAGAAAAGTGGGCAAAGCGTAATGTGCACACTTACCACTTATGTGGATTTTAGAAAGTGGGCAAAGCATAACGTGCACACACTTGAATACCGTTCTAGGGGTTCTCGTGGCACCCTGAAAGAGCAGCCCATAGATAAAATAGC
>NW_015506499.1:91222-101507 GCF_001515645.1 Sinocyclocheilus grahami | reverse complement strand
CCATGGTGGAACAGCTAGCAGTTATTCAGCTGAGGGAGCAACACACTCAGTTCTCAATCTGAGACGGGGGCTCGACCTGCAGCATGTTCCAAAGCTGGAACAGCTAGCAATAATTTACTTAGCTGTGGGAGCAACCCACCTTTAGTTATTACGCCACCCGCAGCTGGAATCAGCTTCCAGAAGAGATCAGATGTGTTAAAACATTAGTCACATTTAGATGCAGACTCAAAACTCATCTGTTTAGCTGTGCATTTATTGAATGAGCACTGTGCGATGTCCGAACTGATTGCACTATATTATATGTATAATCGTTTTCTGTTCTTAACTGTTTTAAATTCATGTTAAACCTCTTACATAAATTTTTTAAATCATTTTCAAAGTTTTTAAATTCCTTGTTTTATTGTTGTGATTATTTTTATTTTTTATTATTTTTTATTTTATGTAAAGCACTTTGAATTACCATTGTGTATGAAATGTGCTACATAAATAAACTTGCCTCGCCTTGCAAGAGAATGAACAGCAGGATAATATTTGTGTGGCTCACAGAGGGATGAAGAGCTGGATGGGTGCGCAAAACAGGCTTTCATCAACATTTCACTCAATAAATATTATTTAGGAGAGCGAAAAGAAGCAGCAAAGAGGAAGACATCTGAACTAGATGAAGGATTGAGCACAGCAAGCTTCATAACACACTGAAACGAATGAATACACATCCAGCAGGATCAAGAGTACATAAAGAGCCAGCCATTAGTTTCTGAAGAACGAGAAACACTGAAGAGGAAACTCCAAGAACAAGATTAAGATGGATCAGAGCGGTTATTCCATTATTTGAGGAGAACAGAGATGATTAAGAGAATTTAGAAGTAGGCAGTTTTGCTGGAAAGTGCATTGTAATAATGTTTTAATTCATGGTATTTTTGCTTTTTTGATAATGGGTAAACTCTGATCCACACTCCAACATAGCAGCGATAAACCACCTTAACCTTGGTACCACCCACCATGAGACTGAAGAAGAAGAGGAGGAGGAGGAGGAGGAGGAGGAGGAGGAGGAGGAGGAGGAGGAGGAGGAGGAGGAGGAGGAGGAGGAGGAGGAGGAGGAGGAGGAGGAGGAGGAGGAGGAGGAGGAGGAGGAGGAGGAGGAGGAGGAGGAGGAGGAGGAGGAGGAGGAGGAGGAGGAGGAGGAGGAGGAGGAGGAGGAGGAGGAGGAGGAGGAGTCTTCTGCGCATGCGCATGCTGCACTCCGGTGTCGAAACCGAAAGCAAACGCGAAGATTTTGAAGACTCATCATAGACATCACATTAGGGTGAGGTCATTTATCGACTTATGATATTATTTCATATTATTCGTGTCTCGGATATATGTGTGTTATATCCGATATTTAAACTCTAACAGCATTTAGTGGTTTGTGGCGCATGCAATAATGTAAGAATCGCTCAGGATTATAATGACATCGAGCTCTAGAGAGTCTGCTTTTAGCTGAGATTAATTCACAGACTCTTTACAGTCGGAAATAAAGACTGAACCAGAAACGCGTGCGGTGTAGCAGTCCCTCTCCTTTACGCAGTAGTTACCACACAGAGTGCAGAAGACAGACAGTCTATTTTAAAGTCTTCCCTTTTCACAAAACCTTTTGCTCTCTAGAAACCATGCCACTTTCAGTTGAAAATATTTTAAGTTCAAGTGTTGAACACTGAATTAATACCAATACATGAAATTAAATTAATGACAGAAAATTAGGAATGTTGGACAATATATAACAGCTTGGCTGTAAAGTGTTTTTGCAGTATTGTCTTATATTAATGTCTGTTAAAGGAAGACTGTAAACAAAACACGCACACACACATGTACAGCCACTTCTCCAAAATGGTTTAATTATGGAATTATGACTTGTTTGTAGTGTATTCCAGGGGATTACAACGTACAGTATATATTTCAGACCTAGTGGAGTAATAGTAACTAATAATATAGTAAGTCATTGTAAATGTGTAAAGTTGCATAAGCTCATATAAATCATTATTATGGTTTCTATGGCTAGGTCCTGCAGTTCCTAAAAGGATTTGAGTTTACTACTAGACTAAAAACAGTTAAAGGTAGCAGGTGCATAAGACAGCGCTACGTCCCACTTCAAAACACACAATAATTTACACTTTTGTGTAGTGCTGGTAGTAATTTTCACAGTTATACCGGTTTCATGGTACACGATGGTATTTTTTTTCATGCATGACCGGGTGTTAACCATATTTTCTACTGATTGAGAGAGGAAATACAGTTACACTTTATTTCGATAGTCCACTTTAGACATTCTATTAACTATAAGTAACTTTGTAACTACATGTCAACTAATTCTCATTCATTTGCATCTACATGTCTACTAACTCTCAGAGTAGACTGTTAGGGTAGGTTTAGGGTTAGTAGAATAAGTTGACAAAGAAAGTGTTAGAAGATATTAAGCAGACAGTCTACTAATACTCTACTAACTGCTAGTTGACATGTAGTTGCAAAGTTACTTACTGTTAATAGAATGTCTAAAGTGGACTATCGTAATAAAGTGTTACCAGATACAGAAGCATCTAACCAGAAGTGCAAATAGCAATATACGTATAAATATATAGAATATTCTCTGGTTGTGAAGGAGATTCCTTCAGTCATTTATTCAGTATCATAGTAAATATAATTTGTTACTGTTCAATACTGCCACAGAACCAATAGATAAAAATAGCGTATCCCCAGACGCTATATCTACGGCTATAATGCTGGAGTGGCTAGCAGTAAATCTGTAGCTGAGGGAGCAACATCCAGCTCTCGATAGAGAGGGAGCTCAACCTACAGCATGTTCCCATGGTGGAACAGCTAGCAGTTATTCAGCTGAGGGAGCAACACACTCAGTTCTCAATCTGAGACGGGGGCTCGACCTGCAGCATGTTCCAAAGCTGGAACAGCTAGCAATAATTTACTTAGCTGTGGGAGCAACCCACCTTTAGTTATTACGCCACCCGCAGCTGGAATCAGCTTCCAGAAGAGATCAGATGTGTTAAAACATTAGTCACATTTAGATGCAGACTCAAAACTCATCTGTTTAGCTGTGCATTTATTGAATGAGCACTGTGCGATGTCCGAACTGATTGCACTATATTATATGTATAATCGTTTTCTGTTCTTAACTGTTTTAAATTCATGTTAAACCTCTTACATAAATTTTTTAAATCATTTTCAAAGTTTTTAAATTCCTTGTTTTATTGTTGTGATTATTTTTATTTTTTATTATTTTTTATTTTATGTAAAGCACTTTGAATTACCATTGTGTATGAAATGTGCTACATAAATAAACTTGCCTCGCCTTGCAAGAGAATGAACAGCAGGATAATATTTGTGTGGCTCACAGAGGGATGAAGAGCTGGATGGGTGCGCAAAACAGGCTTTCATCAACATTTCACTCAATAAATATTATTTAGGAGAGCGAAAAGAAGCAGCAAAGAGGAAGACATCTGAACTAGATGAAGGATTGAGCACAGCAAGCTTCATAACACACTGAAACGAATGAATACACATCCAGCAGGATCAAGAGTACATAAAGAGCCAGCCATTAGTTTATGAAGAACGAGAAACACTGAAGAGGAAACTCCAAGAACAAGATTAAGATGGATCAGAGCGGTTATTCCATTATTTGAGGAGAACAGAGATGATTAAGAGAATTTAGAAGTAGGCAGTTTTGCTGGAAAGTGCATTGTAATAATGTTTTAATTCATGGTATTTTTGCTTTTTTGATAATGGGTAAACTCTGATCCACACTCCAACATAGCAGCGATAAACCACCTTAACCTTGGTACCACCCACCATGAGACTGAAGAAGAAGAGGAGGAGGAGGAGGAGGAGGAGGAGGAGTCTTCTGCGCATGCGCATGCTGCACTCCGGTGTCGAAACCGAAAGCAAACGCGAAGATTTTGAAGACTCATCATAGACATCACATTAGGGTGAGGTCATTTATCGAGATTAAGATGGATCAGAGCGGTTATTCCATTATTTGAGGAGAACAGAGATGATTAAGAGAATTTAGAAGTAGGCAGTTTTGCTGGAAAGTGCATTGTAATAATGTTTTAATTCATGGTATTTTTGCTTTTTTGATAATGGGTAAACTCTGATCCACACTCCAACATAGCAGCGATAAACAACCTTAACCTTGGTACCACCCACCATGAGACTGAAGAAGAAGAGGAGGAGGAGGAGGAGGAGGAGGAGGAGGAGTCTTCTGCGCATGCGCATGCTGCACTCCGGTGTCGAAACCGAAAGCAAACGCGAAGATTTTGAAGACTCATCATAGACATCACATTAGGGTGAGGTCATTTATCGGCCCACAGTGGCAAAACGTAGCAGCAGCCTTAATTTAATGCTAATTTTGAATTTAGTTCTTTTCCCACTTCCTTTTTAACGCCGAGCAAATATTAAAAAAACCAGACCTAATTTTACTAAATTTCAGTTAATTTTCGAGGTGTTTTAAAATAATGCAAAAAAACATTGTAAAGATAATTTTTTATTCCTTTTGTAAGAAAATATTTATTCCTGCCAACACAAATCAAATAGCGATAAATAACATGATCATCAATCAAATATATCTGAAATATATTTTAGTGAGAGAGACCAAGCCAACACTGCCAGCTGAGCAACACTGTTCCCATTCTGGCAGTGTATTTTGATGGCATTAGTGATCGCCGCCCTGACTTTCGTCTGTCGAGACGGTCATACAGTTGATTAATGACAGCCCTGGGAGAAGAGTGTGACCTTGGCTGGGGCCCTGTGCTGGAGACACTTGTGTTCCTGTTTTGGTTAGCAAGTGCCACCTCATATCGAGTGGTTGGCAGGGTTTTTCCCATCCCTCGCTCTACTGTACACAGAGCCATACACAACGTCAGCAGGAGAATCTTCCTTCTGCTGATGACCTACCTTCACTAGGTGATGGATTCGCCAGGCTTGCTGGGTCTGCCATCTTCAATAATGTGGTGGGCAGCACTGGTGGATGTCATGTGCGCCAGTAGCTGACGCCCTTTGCTACTTAAACAGAAAATTATTCTATTCAATCCAATCTCCTCCCCCTGTCTGTCCCAGCCAATTAAATTAATGACCCCCTACAGACACCCTCTACACCAGTGGTTCTCAAACTTTTTTGGTCGCGCCCCCCTTTAAACCTATAAAAAAAAATCTGGCGCTCCCCCGAATCCCCATCCCACCTCAGACTACTAAATAATTTCACTATACATTATGAAAAATTTATGCTTTTTTAATTTAAAAAACCTACAGGGAAAAACACCTGCATCACTTGAAGCATTGAAAAATAGCAGAGAGAATAATGTTATTGTTATTATTATTCTCTCTGTTATTTAGTTATTTTTTGTGGGTTTCTTGCTGTCCGCTAAGGCATAGGACACACACAGGCTTTCCTCCTCACCAACAATATTAAACACCGTGTCTACACCGGACGCGAGCGGCAAAATACAGTAGAACCCATTATAATCCGTGACGCTGTGTACACTGGATGCGGCGTGACATTAAACTGATGCCTTGTTCTATTTATGACGTACTGACACAAAGTTAAAATGATTTGCAACGGTCGCTTTGTTTGCGTCCAGTGTAGACTTGCGGTGCGGCAACTGTAGCGTGCGGTATTGACATCGTGAGTGAAGCCGAGAGCAAGATATGCCTCGTCATTTTTCTGCATTTAGCTTTTGAAAGACCAGCACCTGCCTGGGTCTGTGCGACTTCATCTATGGCTTTTCTCTTCCCTTTCACAAACCGATCCATCTCCCATTATAAGTGACCCGTGCCCCCCCTGCAATACTCGTGCCCCACACTTTGAGAACCACTGCTCTACACACACCAGTTCAGCAGGCTTTTAACCACCACCTGTCAAAAGCATGTAGTGGTGTAGGGCAGGCTTTTGGGGTTCTGAAAACTAGGTGACGCTCTAATCTTCCTGAAAGCCCTTGAGGTTGACCCCCTGTATGCACCCGAGGTTATGGCCTGCCGCACAGTTCTGCATAACATCTGTTTAACAGATGGAGACTTCATGGATGCAGATGAGGCAAATGACAGCATTGATGAGGATGAACTTGTAGTGGAGGCGGTGGAGAAGAGAGAGACAGAATGGCACCAGCACTCGTAGACCATCTGTATTTCAGAATCCAGTAAATTGGAACAAAGTTAAACAAATTATCTGTATATAGAAATTGATATGTTACATAGAAGTTGATTTGATATTGTTCAAATACTCTAATGTGCCATGACTGTGGCAACTTTAACATTTGAAAGGATTCTATGGCAAAGTTATTGCTTTCCTTATTCAAACTGATTTTTTTTTTCATGAATATATTGTTGACCTGAAGAATGAAAGCTATACACTTTGAAAATTATGAGCTATATCACGCTCATGGATACTACACTTAGCTCACAAGACGAGACAAAATACAGATACTTGGTTCACTAGAACGAGACAATATCTTAATAGAATTTTAAAGAAATTTTCAATGACAAAATATTTGTCTTTTAATTACAAAAAGTAAAACAATGCAGTTGTATTTTGAAATATTTTAACTAATCTAGGGCTGTCACTAATGATTACTTTGGTAATCAAGTAATCTACTGATTATTTTGACAATTGAGTAATCTGATATTTTTTAGTAACACAAACAGACCTAAGTGAAAACCATGCTTTACTATGACTATTTATATATAAACTAACGATGAGGCAATAATAATGGACTCAAATAAAATATAAAACCAATAAATTACATGGATTTAGAGAACACTGTTAAAATACATAATGTAATATGCCTATACATAATATGAACATAACTACATTTTATGTATTAACTAAATTTTATGTATTATAAGAAATACCTGCAGAGGGCGCCAACGGCCTGGTGATGTTTCACTTTACAGCATGATTAAATGATGTTTAAATCCATTCAATTTGGCCACATGCAAACCAAAACTTTTATTTTGAAATCGTGACAAATCCTGGTAAATTAGTTCTGGCAATCATATCGTTCTTATGGAGATGACATGATTACTCTGAGCTAATTCATTTTTCTATGTAAATATGCGGTAGATGGACATCTTTGACCATTGCGTCTCACAGCTTTTTCCATGTGTTGCGCTCGAGACCCAGGCTTCTTTTCCATTCATCAGCTAATGCGCGTTTTTGCGAATATTTTGCTCTTATAAACACGAGTTTTGCTAACCTAAGGGCGGGGTTGACCTCGTTGCTATGGATGATGTCAGCATGCTTACTAACTATGCACACAGTGATTGGCTGATAGTCTTTGTCAGAGATTTTTTCGTAGAAATATTGTAGAGCCATATTCATGTTGCCACATTCAATAAAGATTAAAAAATGCAGGCTAAGTGTAACTAATTATTAAACAAGTATGTGTTCAGCTAATTCTCAGCCTCTTACATGTATGCTTCTCATAATTAATGAATATGCATACAAACAGCCTTTTAATTAACATAGTAGAATAATCATGGCTGATAGCAAGACATGCAAATGTAAAAGAAAACCAAACTGGACTCAAGAACAGCTGTTACTTCTTGCCCAACTGGTTAATGAAAACAAGGATATAATCTAAGGAAAATTTGGAGCAGAGATGTGGGTCCCCAAAGACCAGGATTGAAAACCACTGATCTAAGCCACTGGTCTCAAATGCAATTTGTGGTGTGCCACAAGTCTGCACGATTTGGCCTCATCCCTAATCAAACACGCCTGATCCAGCTAATCTGGATTACTACACACTTCAGGATTTCTAGAAACTTTCAGACAGGTGTGAGTTGGAGCTAAACTGTGCAGAGCTGTAGTGTAATTAAATTTGAGACCACTGATCTAAGCAGTCTGTACTCTAAACAACAATGTCCGATACATCAGTAAATTTCTACGAATCAAAATAATAACATACTGAAGAATCTTGCTCTTACCTTATACTTTTGTTTAAGGTTCTCCCTTTTTTCTTGGCCCAGGATAGGTAACACTCCCCTCCAAGCCATACTGAGAGATAAATGCCTTAGAAAAATACAACACAATCTGTGCTAGCCACAATTAGGATGCTTTAAAACATTACTCTTCAAGTTATTTAATATGTCGTGGTTACTTACTCGTATCCTTTGGTTGCGGCATTGCATCTCCCAGTAAACTATGCGTTGTTGGCAGCGCGCCAATTAATAAGATTGCGCGTATCTTCTTCGGTCCCTATGAGAGATTTTACAAAACACTACTATTGAATAACGCCTATCAATGGACATTACATTAATTTCAAGTATTAAGAAAATAAACTGAAAAGAGTTTCTATATTAAAAGCATGACTCTTGAAGTTATGACTAGACTGAGCTTGATTGCCAAGACAAAGTTCGTAAATAAGAAATTTTAACATACAATCTATGCAGATATAATGGTGAATTTTTTTAATAAACCACACAAAGTAGACTGATAGAAAAAACAAAATCAACTTACATTTGTATGACATCGGAGTGTTGCCTGCCATTTTCTAACGAATTGCTCATCCAGCCTTAGCGCCCGATAGCTCCTCCCCTTCCGCTACGTAAGCAAAGCTGCGACCAACTTTGACCAATGAGAGAACAGTTTACTCGCGCGTGACTTGTATTAACAAATTTGGTCCGTTTAGAAACTTTGCTGTGTGAAGCGAACCGCACCAAGAATAAAAAGCAACATTGTAATCATTTGAATCCCTGTTTCGGAACAAAGCAATCGATCTACAGGTGTGAAAACACCCTTAATTTCTCTCCAATACGGTAGGAAATTAAATTAAACAAAATATGGATCATGTTTAGGGCTGGGTATCGATTCAGATGTCTCGATTCGATTCGATTCGCAAGCTCTCGAATCGATTCGATTATCGATTTTTTTTATTACATTCCGTGAATATAGTTTTAATGCAAATGCTATTGATATTTCTAAAACATGAACAGTAAACATCAGTTTACAAATGGTGAATTAATAAAAAGAAATGAACCACATGCTTATATTTTAGACCTATTCTTACTTTGTATAGGGTCCTTTTTTAAAGAATAATAGGTCCCTATAAAATTTTCTTAATTTTTCTGGTAATTTATCCTAATCAAATTAAAATTCAACCCTTTTATTTTTTGGCAAACAAAGTGCTGCACAACAGAGGTTTACTGTTAAAATTAAAAAGAAAACAGATGTGATTATTCCTTTAAAAATAAAGATTTATTAATATTTATTAGCAGTAGTAGCACTGAGTCTTAAGACTGATAAATAGTAATATATTCTGACAGTTTTTACGTTAAACTAAACTTTTATTTTGACGGGTTGCCGTGAGGAACTTGCAGCTGCTGTGTATGTGATATGATGGTAGTTTTCTCAAATGAAACGGTAAAATGCTAATGAAGTGACTCTCAGAGCAGCTGGAGATGACATCTTTAAAAATTCACGTCTTTAAAATTCGAACACATTATTTTCTATGAGTGTCGGCACACCGGTGGCGCCGTTCGGCGTCTGTCCGCGGCGCCCAGCTACGTCGTGTTATATTTGTAAGAATTGTTCTAGACCAGCGGTTTTCAATCCCAGTCCTCGTGTACCCCCGCTCTGCATGTTTTGCACGTCTCTCTTTAGAAGTGAGCTCCGTGCATAAACTGTGTTCAGATTGACATGCTCCCTACACAGTGTCCATTGCTCTCTCCTCCCTGAGCAGGGGAAATCCGTTGAGGTTTACTTCACTTCAGAATATTCATTTACAGATTTGCACTGCGCCGCTGCCTGCAGCATCTTCACACACAAACGAAACTTACTAGAGAAGCGTGAAGTGGGACATAATATACCTCTGTAAATAAATACAATTTAAATTCATGTCTCGCACACTTAAATCCCCCTTGTATGGAACACATACGCTCCCTTCAAACTGGAATCATGGAGGAATATCCGGTAATGTCCACTTCGCAGGGCACTTACAGTCAAATATAGCAAACGTATGAAGCAATAAGAGAAACATACAAAATGTGCAGAGCGGGGGTACGCGAGGACTGGAATTGAGAACCGCTGTTCTAGACATGCAGAAAATTTGAGGCTACAGCACAGCAGCTCTTCTTGGTTTTCTCTGATGCACTAACTCTGCAGCAGCTCTTCTTCGTCGTCTCGTCTGATGCACTCACTCAACCAAGCGTTCTAACCACAACCTCGCCCCTCCCCACCCCCCAACCATTCGAATTTCTGTAGGCGGGAATTATTTGTAATGAAATTCTAATGAGCTGCTTTGTGATATCA
>NW_015506499.1:89184-90614 GCF_001515645.1 Sinocyclocheilus grahami | reverse complement strand
AAACAAACGCTGTAGTCCAAACGAGCCGTTCGTGGTAGTTCTTGAAAAGGGATTTTTAAAAAATGAAATATCTCCCTTTGGAGTGGACTTTGAGATTTGTAACTTTCTAGATCTTTTTAAATGCCCAAACATACACACTACACACTGACTAAAATTAAAAAAGTGAAAAAGCATAATAGGACCCCTTTAATGGAGTTGTCTTCATGCACAAATGCTTGAATTTTTTAATTAACAAGTCTTAAAAACACATGCAAATGATAAAATATTGTGACGAAGCTGCAGTGGCCCGATCCTTATTGTCGAGCCCTGTCTATTCATTAATATTCTACACCAATTTAATTACCCAGAGAACATCCGCAGAGTCATCAAATGTTTCTGCCTCCCCACAAAAGTAACACAGGTCACTTAGGTCATCTATGAGGTACAGTACAATGGACAGGGTATGATTTTTTTTTTAGGTCAAATCTTCAAAACACTAATGAAACTGATGCACAAAAAGCATGTCAGTAGCATTTGTGGTTAAAAAAAACCATACCAGATTGGTCAAGCAGATTTGATGATGATGATTGGAGAAGTCAATGTTGGTATTTTGCAAAATATGTTCTGCAAACTGGAAAAAGTATAAAGAAAAAAAATTTAACAAATCCTCCTATTTCAATGAACATTTCATATGACATATGTGCTATGTCACACACCTTCAAAGCGAACACACCACATGATGTAGCATCCATCTGAAGTGGGTGAGGCTGACTTTCACACACCCAGTGTGAAACTGGAACTCCCTTTTTGCTCATCATTGGTCTACAATCAGATTTCTTCCCATCTTTCAATCATACACAACTTCCCAAAAGCACTACATCAGACTGTGGTGAATTAAATACCTTGTTGTTTCCAAACACCTTTTCTTCTTGATGTCAGGCTCTCCAAGTGGGTCAAGCAGAATGTTTTTTTTTGGAGGGGGTTTGGGTATAAAGCCTAGGTAATATGCAAAAATTCCCAGACATCACAACAAGGGAATATTAGTGCGAAAATCAACATTTATACAGGGGATAAGGGAAAGCTCAAAGGAAACTATTCTCCATCATGCCCACTATGACCTCATAGTTTGCTGGGTCCACCTGAAAATAAAAATGTTATCAACACATTGCTAAACAAAGCATCTAAGGCCTTTTGTACCGACAACAGAAATTAATTTTACACATGGCCCGAACAAAATGAATATAAAAATTAATTAATAAAAGCATTAATATATACAACAGACCTTGAGTCCCTGATATTTTCCATTCCACATGGCTGTTATAGCAAATGTGTCCATATGGAAGGCTTTCTTTGGTGAGGTCAAATTGTGCTGCCTCACTTTCAGTGTCAGATATGCATTTACAGTAGGGCAAATAAGTATTTGATACACTGCCGATTTTTCAAGTTTTCCC
>NW_015506499.1:87230-87763 GCF_001515645.1 Sinocyclocheilus grahami | reverse complement strand
AGTGGGAAAACTTGAAAAATCTGCAGTGTATCAAATACTTATTTGTCCCACTGTATTACCTTGGCAAACACTGGAAAATAAAACATTAATTCAAAATATTAATACACTACATGAAATCCTTATCTGACACAAAACAAACAAATACATCAATAAAATATATACCTCACTCTCCAACTCCTTCCCAGGGCCGATCTGTAAAATTTCTTGGTAAAATAACTTATAGGGTCCCACTTTGGACACCAGTACATGACTGTCATTTCCAGCCCAGGCACTTTTGATACCTACAGAAAATAAAGCACTCACCACCTGACAAATATTAGAATTCAGACCAACATTGATCGATTACAACATGTGATTTTTCATCAGCACTTACAGCTATGTACTGCCTCCTTGGCATCAGCTGGCATAACTATTGCCACTGTAGTGGTGTGGGACACCGGAGAAGAAAGTGGCATTGATAAATCCAGTAGAGACAGGGAAGAGGATGAGAGACGTGGGGAGAAAGATTTGATGCCATTGGTGAGGATGGAGGT
>NW_015506499.1:76972-87031 GCF_001515645.1 Sinocyclocheilus grahami | reverse complement strand
ATGCCATTGGTGAGGATGGAGGTGATGGTGGGGGCTGCTTTTCTTAAGTGACGGTGAGGTCTAGAGGTGCAGGTGAAGGGTGTTGTCCAGTGTCTTCATGTGGTCTTTTAAGTTGGGGTTCATCTAGAATAAGTCTGTGGGGTATCTGGGGCATGTCTTCTTTAAATAATTTTAGGTGGTCTGTACTGATTTTGGAGTATATGTAACCCTTCTCATCCCTCAGATGTTTGCCCTTGTCTTTTAGGAGTAAAATTTCATATGGTCCCACCCAGCTGCGCTCAGGCTTGCCCCCTTCCTCTGCTGGGTCCTTATGTTTTTCTGTAGTACCTTTTGGCCTACAGAGAACGGTGCCTGATTTGCCACCCTCTGTCTCTGCTCCTGGTTTTTTTTTCACGTTCTCTTTTACTATGTGGTCCATTTTCTTCTTGAGAGAAATGGACCCTGACACAGTGTCCTCTGCTATCACAGATTCCACTGTGCTGTAGACATTTTGGGAATTATAGAACATTGAAATTATTTAATCAATTTATAATTGAAACATTCATTTTTATTGAAGAATGTAAATTATATCATACCTCAAACGTCTCAGGCACCTCACAAGGATATCGTGCCTCCATGCCAAACATTAAGAAAAATGGGGAAAACCTAGTTGTCAGCTGAGTCTTGGTTCTTAGACCAAACATTACTGCATCTAGGTACTCATCCCATTTTTCAGGTTGTGCATCCACGAGATTACACAAGGCTCTAGAGTCAGAACCAAAAGAAGTTGAAAGTTGTCAGTAACCAATTGGAAAGACAACCAAAGCCACCTGTTAATAAAGGTTCAGCTCTGAATGGTTCCATTTAGTTTTTCCACGAGCCCGTTAGTTTGTGGATTATATTGGGCACAGAGGCTTCTTTCCACACTGAGGAAGGCACAGACTTCTCTATTGATATGTTTGCAAAACATACATAAGATTTGTAGGATTCTGATTTGCACAAAACATTTATGGTTCATTGCATATTTTATGTACACAATTTTTCCATGCATACAAATTTGGTTCATTCAGCAAGCTACAAACCTGGTTCACAAACTCAGTGCCTTGGTCAGTGAGTATCCTCTTTGGTGCCCCAAACCTGTAAAAGAAATTGAAGATGCAGCGAGAGACAACTGCAGCAGGTTTATTTGGAATCACATAGGCCTCTGTCCATTTGGTGTAATAGTCGACCAGGACACAGATGTACTAATTTCCTTTGTTGGTCCTGGTGACTTTACCCACTAGGTCCATACCCAGCAGTTTCAGAGGCTTGTCCACCTTAAACAGGAAAATAGCACAACACATACATTTAAATTATGTGACCATATTCTGTGACACATTCTCTTTGAATGCCTGTGAACAAGCTTACATACACATATTGGGATGTACTTGGGCTCCTGTTTGATGGACAGCCTGCTAAATTGGCACAGGGCACACTGCAAAACCTGATATTCAGAAAGAAGCACATGAGAAATGCAATCTAAAACAATCCATTTGTATCTCACAGCAAAGTTGAAAGGAATAATTTTATATTTACCCATTTATCAATGTCCACCCCCATTCCTGGCTAAAATGGCAAGCTTAGTCTGTTCTGTTCCGCAGTGTGCTCTATAGGTGCTGGCATGGAATTCTAAAAAGATTTGGTTGGCCTCTTTTTGAGGAAATGTGGTAAAGTCTGCCATCTATTAAAACAGCATTATTGTTAGCAAAATCTAAAATAAAATAAACAAAAAGACAACTAGCAAAGATGTTCTGAAGGCCCAATGCAAGAAATAAGCCCATTTAAAATGACATTAAAGAACAGATAATTTTTACCACTGTAATTGCTGGAAAGTCAATTTAGTATAGTTTATTGACGAGTATTAACTTTGTATCAAGTCTCACTGTCAGTAGCCTATATGAATATCACTATATTTACCCTTGCATCTTGTATTGAGACCTTCTTGTGAAAACAACGTTTTGTAGTGTTCAAATTCAAAATATGCCATGAAGTTATCAGTTAGAGGACGGATAGATTAATTATTATAATGTATTATAGTCTTATATAGAAATGATAATATGAGGCATCGAGTTTAGATGTCTGCACTGACAGATTAGGCTAAATTGTATATGCAAATTTCAACTGGATAAACTCAGACATTAGACAAAAACAAAGGAACATTTGCAAGAATAATTAAAACCACAGAACATTAACGGGAGTGTGAGAATAATTTTATTACGCTGCAGTGTAGCAAGACATTGGAAAGTAGCGCCAACACTTTTGTCCCTTTTCTCTTTCCGTACATCCAGTTGCGCTTTGGTGCCTCTGCGTAAGCTGTCAGCGGACACGCTTCGTAGAGGAGGAACAGGAATTCCTTGGAAGGGTTTCGCGATTGAGACAGCCCTTAAAATGGCCAACTCCCTGATCAGTGCCCTGACTACTGAACAAGGGAGCTGATTGAGACGCACCAACTCTCACACCGCTGATGACTGTTAAGCCTGTAGTGTTCCCGTGTTCTCCTTGTTCCTTGTTCCTTGTTTCTGACCCTGGACTGTTTCCTTGCTTCTTCATTGTTTGTTTGCTGCCTGTCCTGACTATTGCCTGTGTATTGGATTACTCTTTTGCCTATGCCTTGGATATTACTGTTTGCTGGTGTTTTGCCCCTGCCTGTCTGACCACACTTTTAATAAAACCTTGCTTTTGGATCCTCTACTCCATTGTCACGCCTCCTGATGTTACAGTTTCCATATTCAGGACTGAAGACAGTTTGTCATTATGGAGAACAGAGAGAGCGGTGAGAGATCTTCATCTGCTGATCCCAGCTGTTTGTCTCTGAAGAGTGACGAATCCATGAGCCTTCCTCTTAAATTCAGTGTTGATCCAGTGACCTCTGACCCCAGGTGAGAAATTAATCCAGTAATAGAAACATATTATTAAAAACATAAAATTGAAGTCTACCGCGTTTCACAGTCTTCATATGTTTTTCAGCACCGTGTAAAACAAAGAAATCAGAAACACTCAAGAGTTGAAAAAGCCACAAGCTTGTTTAAATGATTTAAACCAAAAGTATATCTTAAGTTGAAGACTAATGTAATCTACACTACACTGCATGTTACATGTTACCCTGGCGCACAAAACCAGTCATTAGGGTAAATTTCTTCTGAAGAAAAAAGAAGTGTAATACAGCTTTAAATTTAGTTTTTTCCACATACGTATGTGTCCTGTTTAACTTTATATTTTTCCAAAATAATGACCATCATGCATTTTTTAGTATGATTTACAGAAGATGCCCACTAACATGTCATTCAGTGTAACAATATTTATATACCAAAAAATATTGTTAAGCATATTTTAAGCATGAATCATTGGTGACATTATAAGACTAGATTTAAGCATCACAGTGCAGCCCTCAAAAAAATACCAATTAACTTTTTTTTATATATATATATATATATATATACTTTGCTAATGTCCTTCAAACCACTAGGTTTTACCCATTTGTCAGCAAGAAGTTTTTGTGAGGAAGTGAATGTCATTTAAAATATAATAAAACTTACTATGATCACATATTCTTTTTTTGTATTTTAATAAGTACAGGTCAGAATAAGTATATCGTTTCATTTTTACATAAATATATCTGACCGCTGTGGACCACTCTACAAGTCAGTCCCTCGTAAGAGTTTCTGATGATGTTAGTGATTTTCTCCTGCACCCCGTAATGTCTAAGCAGCCTCCAAAGTGATGCCCTGTCCACGCTATTGAACACTTTCTCGATGTCAATAAAATTGACGTACAGGGATGAGTTCCACTCGAGAGACTGATCCAGGATGATGCGTAGAGTTGCGATCTGGTCCATGCATGATCTATCTTTGCGAAAGTCAGCCTGTTGGTCTCGTAGCTGGGGGTCGACAACGTCCTTCATCCTTTCCAGTAGAATCCTGTTAAAAACCTTCCCTGGGATGGACAGTAGTGTAATCCCTCTATAGTTAGAACAGGAGCTCAAGTTGCCTTTCTTTGGTATCTTAATGAGATGACCCTCTCTCCATTCTGTGGGTACTTGTTCTTCTTCCCAGATCTTCTTAAAAAGGGGATGGAGCATCTCTACTGTAGTCTCTGTGTCAGCCTTTAATGCCTCTGCTGGAATACTGTCGGGTCCTACTGCCTTACCGCTTTTCGATTTCTTAATGGCTTTACAGACTTCTTCCTTTGTTGGTGCACTACAGTCTACTGGCACATCTCTATCTGCTAGTTGGATATCTGGGGGGTCCTGTGGGGCTGGCCTGTTAAACAGCTCCTCAAAGTGTTCAGCCCATCTTCCCTTCTGTCCTTCATCATCATTTATCTGTTTTCCTGGTCTTTCTGGTTTACTAAACTTTCTGGTGCTTGCATACAAGTTAAATTCAGTTCAGTTCAAGTTTATTTGTACAGCGATTTTCAAGATACAAATCGTTGCAAAGCAGCTTTACAGAAAATTCAGTTTCTACAATATATTTAGTAGTAGCTTGGGTAACACTTTACTTGAAGGGGTGTGCATAAGACTGACATGATACCTACATAATCATGACATGACACCTACATAATGAATATGAATGCATGTTTATGACAACTGTCATTAAGTGTCATTCGCTCAGTTATGTAATTTTTAATGCAAAGATGACATTGTTTGAGATGTTTTTGCTATGGGCTATGGTTAGGGGTAAGGGTAGGGGTAGGGTTAGGTCAAATAATGTCATATTTGCATAAAAAATGACATAACTGAGCGAATGACACTTAATGACAGTTGTCATAAACATGCATAAAACCTCCTTCATATTCATGACATGTGTCATGTCATGATTATGAAGGTGTCATGTCAGTCTTATGCACACCCCTTCAAGTAAAGTGTTACCGTAGCTTGTCAGTGGTGACTGTCAAATTGATGTACATATGGCAGAAATGTGCGGTAAAATTCAGTTACTGACGTAATAAAACAGATGATGAACACTATTAACGCCATTGATTATATGTTGCAATCAAAAGGATTCTGTGTACTGTTTTTTGGTCCAATAAGTAATATCTCTGTCTTGACCAATAATTTTCTCCTATTGAATTTAGATGTCCAATCATTTACATTTTTAATACACTCTGTTAGCTTAGATAATTTAGAAGTTTCATCTGGTCTTGTTGAGATATACTGTATATAGTTGAGTATCATCAGCATAACAATGGAAACTAATTCTGTATTTTCTAATAATATTACCAAGGGGTAACGTATATTGAAAATAGCAGAGGACCTAGGACAGATCCTTGTGGCACTCCATACTTTACTGGTGATAATTGAGATGACTCCCCATTTAAATAAACAAAGTGGAAGTGATCAGACAGGTAGGATCTAAACCATCTTAAAGCCTGCCCTTGTATACCCGTATAGTTTTGTAGCACAAGTCTTTCATGTTTCTATTTCTGGCTGCTTCTTCTGCTTCTGCTACTAGGGTCTCTACATAGTTCTTTTTATCTGCTTATACTTTTCCTGACACTCTTGTTTGCTTGTATATATTGTTCCTGTGCCTTGGCTTTCTCTGCACGTGTGCGGCTGTTGTTTATTTCCGCTTTCTTCTCTTTTCTATGTTCTATTTTCTTCATTGAGTCTTCCGAGATCCACTCCTTGTGATTGTACTTTAGTGGGCCCAAGACTTCTTGGCAGGTTTTCTTCATCGCCTCATTCACTGCCTTCCATTTCGTGTCTACTGTTTCCTCTTCATCATCTTCTTCCATTTGTTCTGGCAGAACTTGAAATTTGTTCGCGAGTGTCATTCCTCCAGTTTGGTTGAATCCCTCAGAAGTGCTGTGTTGAATCTATATCTCCGATTTGACGCCCTTGTCCAATTTCCCCTAAGTTTCGCTTTACATGAGCGACAAGGAGATGGTGGTCCAAAGCAACGTCAGCACCTCATCTGACACGCACATCTTGGAGGGGCATCACTACCCGGCTTCATACCATCTCCCGCCAGAGATCCATCCTCTCCCAGAACCGACAGGTCAGTTGAAATCCTTGTTGGTGTTTCTGTAGCAAGGTCTATTTTACGGGGAGGGGTTGCTAGCCCTTCGCTCCAACCATCCTCCTTTTACATCTGGGCTTGGGACCGGCAATGGCAGTAATTATTGGCAAGCTATTATTCTGACAATTGCAATCCTCAATACCTCAAAATGATTTTTCCTTGCTAAAGGCACGTTTACACCAAGTACGTTAACTATAATGATAAAGATATAGTTAAAAAAATCATTCTAAATACAAAAGAGCAGATTCCACAGCACAACTAATGCTAACTGCAGAGAAACAATATTGTTGGAATCTCAGAGCAAATTTTTTTTAACAGCTGATGAATGATAAAAGCATTGACAGCCAATCAGAATCCACTCCACTTTAAAGAGCTCGAGCATTTAAAGCGGCAGATGATAAACCTGCAGCGGATTCTTAGAATGAACAAGGCTATCGTTCATTGGTGTGGAGGCTTGCATAGTTACTGTTATAGTTATCTTTATAGTTATTGTTCTTGATGTGCACAGGCTTTAAAAGTGCCACCCAAGCTACTGGGTCCGCACTTACTTTATTAGCTTTTTGGCTTTTTACAGTGCCTAGCAGCTCTCTCTGTTTTTAGGCATCTAAAATTAATCAATAACACAAATTAATCAATACAAAAATGCATTCAAATATTTATATTTAAGTTTAACACATATTTGTTAATGTTGCACATTCATCATTTATCTGTAATATGATTAAGATGCTGACATTGTTATTTTAACAGTGATACTGTCATTCAGTGTGATGGATGACACTGTGGTGTAACAGAATTTCTATTACACTGAATGACAAAAGCATTACCCTAGATACTAGATACTGGATCCTGGACATTCTAACCGGAAGACCTCAGTCAGTCCGTGTTGGCCACAACATCTCGAGCACTACCACCCTGAGCACAGGCGCCCCACAAGGCTGTGTGCTCAGCCCGCTGCTCTTCACGCTGCTGACCTACGACTGCACTGCCAAGTTCAGCTCCAACCACATCATCAAGTTTGCTGATGACAGGTTGAACTGTGGTTGGTTTAATCAGCAAAAATGATGAAGCCTGTCTCTCAATGTGAGTAAGACAAAGGAGGTTGTGATGGACTTCAGGAGAAACTCTGTTGACCACCCCCCACTGACTATCGACAGCTCGACTGTGGAGAGAGTCAGCAGCACTAAATTCCTTGGGGTGCACATTAGTGTTGCTTTCGTCAACGAAAATTATGACTAAATATAGTCGTCAACGAACCTTTATCACGTGACGAAAACGAGACGAGACGAAAATGCTGGTCATTTGACGATGACGATAATTAAATGTATAATGCAATATCGTTGACGATCATAGACTGTATGGTATTATCCAGCTCTGTGTGTGTGTGTGTTATCCATAGACTGTATGGTATTATCCAGCTCTGTGTGTGTGTGTGTTATCCCGCTCTTTGCGTGTGTCACTCGCGGCCCATGTGAGTGCTCCATTCACATACCGTTCATGGTCAACGGAACAGCAAAGTTCACTCAGAAATAAAGTTTTCGTCGACTAAAACTAGACTAAAATGCTTAGACTTTTAGTCGACTAAAACTTGACTAGACTAAAAAGAGTATGAACATGACTAAAACTAATAAAAACTAAAATGACAGTTTCACACAAAGACTAGACTAAAACTAAAATTAAAACAGGCCGCCAAAAACAACACTAGTGCACATAACAGAAGACCTCACCTGGACCACCAACACTACATCTCTCATTCCTGCGCCTACTTAAAAGAGAAGGTCTCCCACCACCCATCCTCACCACATTCTACAGGGGAACCATTGAGAGTGTGCTGACCAGCTGCATCACTGTCTGGTACAGGAACTGCAGTGCTGCTGACCGCAAGACTCTACAGTGGACAGTGAACACAGCTGCAAAGATCACCGGTGCCCCTCTCCCCTCCATTCTGGACATTTTCCTTGCACAATGCTCCAGTAAAGCTACCCGTATTGTGAAAGACCCTACCCATCCCTCCCACAGTCTCTTCCAGCTCTTGCCATCAGGAAGATGGTACCGGAGCATCAGAGCCCACTCTGCAAGACTGCTCAACAGCTTTTTCCCCCAGGCTGTGAGAGGCCTCAATTCCAATCACCTCACCCCCCTCTGAAACCTCATCCACAACCCTAGCTCCTGAAACCAGGATCCTCTCTCCCCCATCCCACCACACCACATGCACCACATGAAAACTGTTGAAAACCTCAAGAACAATGTGAAATTCTGAGTGTACACACAGGTGAGTGGGCTGGACAAACCACATGTAGAAAAACACACTCTTTTCTCTCTGTATGCACCAGACACTTTCTTATAAACACTACATGTTACAAGGACTTTATAAGATAACACAAATGTTTACTTGTGAATGCACCAAAAATCATATTGCACTACTTGCTTCTTGACCTTAAAAGTCCCATGGCATGAAAATTTCACTTTATGAGGTTTTTAACATTAATATGAGTTCCCCTAGCCTGTCTATGGTCCCCCAGTGGCTAGAAATGGCGATAGGTTTAAACCGAGCCCTGGGTATCCTGATTCACCTTTGAGAAAATGAAAGCTCAGATGGCCCAATCTGGAATCTTCCCTTTATGTCGTCATACGGGGAAAGGTTACCTCCCCTTTCTCTGCTTTGCCTGCCCATGAGAAAATGAGCTACTACCGTGCGAGGCGAGCGCAATATTATTTTTTTCCTCGAGAGACATCATGGCTTGCAAACGAGCAAAGCATGGCAGTTGCCCCGCCTCTCTCCTCCTCATTAGCATTTAAAGCTACAGACACAGAAAAGGCACGTCCTAAGGAAAGCTCATTGTGGGACTGGCTCGTAGTGGCTGAAATTCTGCACCAAGGCTGAATTTCGGGAAAGAGACTTCAGATACAGTACTAGGGACCACTTAGGCCTATATAAAAGCATCTAAAAATCAGCATGTCATGGGACCTTTAAAGAGCAGGTCATGTGGGTTTTCGAAAAATATCTCTTTTGCCGTTTGTAAGGTAGTTATCCTTCAAACAGTCTGCAAAGTTGTTAATCAGAACAGTGCATGATAAATAAAGATATTGTCTCTCAAAAGAAAGAGTCGACTCAGAATCGCCTTAACGAGTTGTTATATTTTCGAATCTTCTGCCTGTTACCGATCTATGTCACTGGGTAACACATTAGCATAATCCCTGCCTGCCCACGAAATACGAACACTCTCTGTGTCGAGAAGATGCTGTGTTCCACGATACCACAGCAATACAATTCGAACCTTTTGCTGTGCTCTTCATTTTACCGAGGACTGCTTCTCTAATCTTGCCTTTTATATTCGTTGGCTTCTAATCTTCTTCATTTGGACCAACAAGCGTCTCCGAACCACAACTTGTAAGTACGATTGATACGTTATGTGTACATTTTCAATTGAGCGCTCAAAATATCTTTTTTTTTTTGCTAATATGTGATGTATACCTAGTGCAGCTTTAGGTTTCCAGGTAAAGCACGATATTACCGTTTTACTAAAATAGTTCTGATAATTCGCTGTGAACCCACTATTTCCTAAGAATGTGTTGATAAATCTAGACTGTCATTGTTCTAATTACTTTGATTAATAATAAAGAATGTAGTGTAGCGCACAGACTTTATAATCATTGTGAAAGTGCTGTTTATGTAGTTATAGGGTTAATGCAGAGAGTAAAAGACCCGGTAGAGAGAGACGAGTTAGTTAGGCTGGTGCGCATGTGATACAGCTGTTCTGCGTTATAATTAAAGGTTAAGACACAGAGTGTCTTATGTCTGTCATTCTTCAGACATTACAGTAGACATATTTTGGTTTTCAAACTGTATTGTTTCATCAGTTAGTCACAATAGCACTCGGCTAACGTATCCACTATTATTGTTTTAAGTGTTCACAGTTTAGCAGCTAAACTCTAGCTGTGGGCACGATTCGCTTGCATAAGTGTTAAACAAAATGTTTTATGTAATTATTTTAAGAACTGATTGGAGCACTATATTATTGTTTTA
>NW_015506499.1:74902-76861 GCF_001515645.1 Sinocyclocheilus grahami | reverse complement strand
GGAAAGGTTACCTCCCCTTTCTCTGCTTTGCCTGCCCATGAGAAAATGAGCTACTACCGTGCGAGGCGAGCGCAATATTATTTTTTTCCTCGAGAGACATCATGGCTTGCAAACGAGCAAAGCATGGCAGTTGCCCCGCCTCTCTCCTCCTCATTAGCATTTAAAGCTACAGACACAGAAAAGGCACGTCCTAAGGAAAGCTCATTGTGGGACTGGCTCGTAGTGGCTGAAATTCTGCACCAAGGCTGAATTTCGGGAAAGAGACTTCAGATACAGTACTAGGGACCACTTAGGCCTATATAAAAGCATCTAAAAATCAGCATGTCATGGGACCTTTAAAGAGCAGGTCATGTGGGTTTTCGAAAAATATCTCTTTTGCCGTTTGTAAGGTAGTTATCCTTCAAACAGTCTGCAAAGTTGTTAATCAGAACAGTGCATGATAAATAAAGATATTATCTCTCAAAAGAAAGAGTCGACTCAGAATCGCCTTAACGAGTTGTTATATTTTCGAATCTTCTGCCTGTTACCGATCTATGTCACTGGGTAACACATTAGCATAATCCCTGCCTGCCCACGAAATACGAACACTCTCTGTGTCGAGAAGATGCTGTGTTCCACGATACCACAGCAATACAATTCGAACCTTTTGCTGTGCTCTTCATTTTACCGAGGACTGCTTCTCTAATCTTGCCTTTTATATTCGTTGGCTTCTAATCTTCTTCATTTGGACCAACAAGCGTCTCCGAACCACAACTTGTAAGTACGATTGATACGTTATGTGTACATTTTCAATTGAGCGCTCAAAATATCTTTTTTTTTTTGCTAATATGTGATGTATACCTAGTGCAGCTTTAGGTTTCCAGGTAAAGCACGATATTACCGTTTTACTAAAATAGTTCTGATAATTCGCTGTGAACCCACTATTTCCTAAGAATGTGTTGATAAATCTAGACTGTCATTGTTCTAATTACTTTGACCTTCCCCTCGTCCATCTGGATACCGGTACAATCAATGTTATACCCAAGGAACTGCACCGTGGTTTGGTGGAAGGTGCACTTTTCAGCCTTGAGTAATAGGTGGTGCTCTCTCAGGTGCTGGAGGACCTCCGCAATGTGCTGGCGATGTTCGGCCTGGCTCCGGGAGTAGATGAGGATGTCATCTATGTAGACAATAATGAATCGGTGGAGAAACTCCCGGAGCACCTCATGCATAAAATCCTGGAATACGAAGGGGGCATAAGCAAGTCCATAGGGCATGACCAGATACTCGTAGGGGTCACAAAGGCAGTCTTCCATTCATCCCCCTCATGTATCCGGATGAGGTTGTAGGCACTGCAGAGATCCAACTTAGTGAAAACGGTCGCCCCTCTGAGATTTTCCAAGGTGTTAGGGACGAGGGGAAGAGGATATCAGAATTTGATGGTGATATTGTTTAATGCTCGGTAATCTATACAGGGCCTCAAGCCTCTGTCCTTCTTGGCCACGAAGAAGAACCTTGATGCAGCAGGGGAGTTAGATGGACAGATGTACCCTTGACCCAGCGCCTCCTTGATGTGGTCCTCCATGGCCTTCTGCTCAGGAAGCGACAGTGAATAGATTTTCCCCTGAGGCACTGGCTCACCCGGAATGAGATCTATGGCACAGTCCCATGGCCGATGTGGTGGTAAGCGGGAGGCTTGTTTAGGGCAAAACACGTCGTGGAAGGGGGCATAGCAGGCTGGAATATCTATGGATTGCTTCTCTAGGGGACTTTCAACGGAGGTTGAATTCACGGAAAGGACCTCCCTGAGTTTCTTGGCTGGTGATGGAGTCACGGGGAAGCAGACTGGGAAGCAATCCTTGCCCCACTTCAACACTTCTCCCGTCTTCCAGGACAGAATGGGATTGTGCTTTACCAACCACGTGCACCCTAAGATGATGTCCGCCGTAGACCCCTCCAGAACCAGAAGATGAATGTCTT
>NW_015506499.1:72664-73833 GCF_001515645.1 Sinocyclocheilus grahami | reverse complement strand
GATCTGGATGGACTAGGAGTGGGGCGCTAGTGAAGGCTTTCTTGAGGGAGGAGAAAGCTTCTAAGGCCGCGGGAGTCCAGGACAGAGACTTGGGTTTCCCTCTGAGTAAGTTGGTGAGGGGGCTGGTGATCTTGCTATAGCTGAGAATGAAACGACGGTAAAAGTTGGCAAATCCAAGGAATCGTTGGAGCTCCTTAATGGTGGTGGGTTCTGGCCAGGAGGTTATAGCTTCCACCTTCCCCTCGTCCATCTGGATACCGGTACAATCAATGTTATACCCAAGGAACTGCACCGTGGTTTGGTGGAAGGTGCACTTTTCAGCCTTGAGTAATAGGTGGTGCTCTCTCAGGTGCTGGAGGACCTCCGCAATGTGCTGGCGATGTTCGGCCTGGCTCCGGGAGTAGATGAGGATGTCATCTATGTAGACAATAACGAATCGGTGGAGAAACTCCCGGAGCACCTCATGCATAAAATCCTGGAATACGGAGGGGACGAAGGGGGCATAAGCAAGTCCATAGGGCATGACCAGATACTCGTAGGGGTCACAAAGGCAGTCTTCCATTCATCCCCCTCATGTATCCGGATGAGGTTGTAGGCACTGCAGAGATCCAACTTAGTGAAAACGGTCGCCCCTCTGAGATTTTCCAAGGTGTTAGGGACGAGGGGAAGAGGATATCAGAATTTGATGGTGATATTGTTTAATGCTCGGTAATCTATACAGGCACTTAAGCTCCTGTCCTCTTGGCCACGAAGAAGAACCTTGATGCAGCAGGGGAGTTAGGTGGACAGATGTACCCTTGACCCAGCGCCTCCTTGATGTGGTCCTCCATGGCCTTCTGCTCAGGAAGCGACAGTGAATAGATTTTCCCCTGAGGCACTGGCTCACCCGGAATGAGATCTATGGCACAGTCCCATGGCCGATGTGGTGGTAAGCGGGAGGCTTGTTTAGGGCAAAACACGTCGTGGAAGGGGGCATAGCAGGCTGGAATATCTATGGATTGCTTCTCTAGGGGACTTTCAACGGAGGTTGAATTCACGGAAAGGACCTCCCTGAGTTTCTTGGCTGGTGATGGAGTCACGGGGAAGCAGACTGGGAAGCAATCCTTGCCCCACTTCAACACTTCTCCCGTCTTCCAGGACAGAATGGGATTGTGCTTTACCAACCACGG
>NW_015506499.1:71801-72052 GCF_001515645.1 Sinocyclocheilus grahami | reverse complement strand
TTAGCAAGTCCATAGGGCATGACCAGATACTCGTAGTGGCCAGTAGGGGTCACAAAGGCAGTCTTCCATTCATCCCCCTCACGTATCCGGATGAGGTTGTAGGCACTGCGGAGGTCCAACTTGGTGAAAACGGTCGCACCTCAGAGATTTTCCAGGGTGTTAGGGAAGAGGGGAAGAGGATATCAGAATTTGATGGTGATATTGTTTAATGCTCGGTAATCTATACAGGGCCTCAAGCCTCTTGGCCACGA
>NW_015506499.1:41932-71318 GCF_001515645.1 Sinocyclocheilus grahami | reverse complement strand
CACGATATCGTACATGTCGGCGACCTGGTGGTTTCCCAGTTATCGACTGGACCTGGTAGACAGTTTCAGTGGCGGTAGCTTGTAACTTGAGCTGGCGGCAGAGGTTTCTGGAGATGAAGTTTCCTGCTGACCCGAAGTCGAAAAGGGCCGATACTGAAAAGAGACATCAGAGGCAGTAAGCATTACACAGGTAGTGAGTGGTTCCATCTTAACGATATCAGGCTGAATCACACTCACCACAGGACGTGGAGGGCGAAGGGGGCATGACAAGATCAGATGCCCCTGACCTCCACAGTACAAACAGAGACCCCGGGACAGCCTTCTCTGCCGCTCAGCAGAAGATAATCGTTGCTTCTCCACGATCATGGGTTCTGGTGCTTGTTCTGGAGGGTAACCGGGCTCTGGTCGGCAGAGGGAGGAGGCTGTGGCGGGGACTGGTGTTGCTGCTAAACAGGACTGCATGCGGTTTGAACAACGGACAGACAATTGAATGAATTTTTCCAATCCAAATGAATTATATGCAGCGAGCTGTAACCGCAGCTGGGGCTCCAGCCCCTCCCTGTAAGTAGTCAGCTGCGATCTCTCATTCCATCCACTTGCTGCTGCGAGAGTTCTGAACTTCAGCGAGTATTCGGCAATTGACATGGTTCCCTGCTGCAAATGGTAGAGTTGCTCTCCCACGGCGGTATCTCCGTCTGTCCTTCCAAACACCTCGCGAAAATTGCAGTGCAGGTCCTGTTAGCAGGGAGATAATAAAGGCAATTTTAGCAGTGTCAGTGGGATATGATTGCGGTTGCATTTCAAAAGTGAGGTTACACTGGAGGAGAAATCCGTTGCAATCCTCCGCCGAACCAGAGTAGGGCGCAGGTCGGGCCATGGGACTGGCGCTGATGTTAGGCGAAGAAGTGCTGGTTGGCATGGATGAGGTGATGGGTGGTGATGCCGGTGAATGGCATAGCACTCGTTGTAGTGAGTCCACAAGCTCCTGGAATGGATCGGGGTTACTCATCTGTGCCGTCGGTGTTGGTCCGAGAAGTGTTGAAGTGGGGCAAGGATTGCTTCCCAGTCTGCTTCTCCGTGACTCCATCACCAGCCAAGAAACTCAGGGAGGTCTTCTGTAACAGAAGAGGTCTGACGCAACAGGTTAGTATAAATCAAATAGGTTTATTGGGTCACAGAGAGTACTGAGGTAGGGTTCAGAGGATGTGATGGTGAGGGAATAGTTCAAAGGATATGATGAGCGGGGTAATCCGGGTCTTTGGCTGTACAGGAGCTGGAATGCAGGCAGGAGGAGCACACACCTCAGCAATCCGGGAACTAGGAGGAACAGGAGACACTTGGAGACGAGGAGGAACACAGGAGGTAAGTAATGCAGGAAGTATTCAAATGGAAGTAGTAGCAAAGTCATTGAGTCCTGTACGTGTATACAAGACCGGACAGTGAGGGTGTCTGAGGTGTGTGCTTTCATGCAGGCTGGTAATGAGGTGCTTGATTGGTGACAGGTGCAGGTGCTCAGAACTCAGGTGAGAGGGATCGTTGTGATTGGGTGGTGGTGGAGCCTGGCCGATCTGTTACAACACCATGAAAAGGTGAAATGAACTCATATTTAAGAGCAATAAATTCACTTTTCTGCAGCACCACACGGTCTTTCAGGAGCCATTTGATGATGTCACAGACTGCTGTATGACTATCAGATTGTATTTAATTTCAGAATGGCTTCTTGTTCCTGTTACACCGAATGATCTCTGACAAACTGCATTTTGGGGACAAAAGTCCCCTGGTTATTTCATAACTTTAAAAAAAACTTTTAACATAACACAGCCAACGCTTATTTGAAAATGCCAAAACAACCAATGTATTTTTTAAGTTGGTATTCTATATGTTTATTTAAAGATGTAATGGTAAAAGCAAAGTCTGGACCATTACACTGAATGACAATTACTCACTTTGGTGAAAATAAAATGTCAAAATATGGGGGAAATAATGTTCCAAAGTTATTTGAAATATGAAAGTAGACCCTTTGCTTGCATTTAACATGTATTGTTATGTATATAAAATTACTTTTGTAAACTTAAAACATATAATAAAATGTATATAAAAAATAAATTACTATATACATCCAGGGAGAGAACCTAATTCCTATGTGTCCTAATTCAATTCCATCCAGAATAACCTCAAATGACCTTCATTATGCATATAGATATTAAACAGAGTACATGCATATTTGCAAACATGTACATATACACACACAAGCATATATAATATTACATTATCTATATATATTGATCATCTTTGTAAACGTAATTTTATGCGGACACCAAAATGGTGACGTCTCGTCTTTGACCCAAAAATATTTTTAGTTCATTATGAAAGGGGCAAAAAAGATTAGTCATTAATGGAAAACACTGGATATAAGAAAATTATTGACTAACAGAACCGGTGATGTCAGCTTGAGGACCAGCTTGAGCTTTTTTCATAATTGTATTGTCTTTTATTGTTGTTTCAGCAGAGTGGAGGGAGTCTCACGCTTACAGTTTAGACCCTCGGCCTCTTGTTCGACCAGCAGTTTCACTCCCATTAGAGCATCCCTGAATAGATGCACCCGATCAGTGAATGCTGAACTACAGAGAGTCAAAGACCAGCACAAAACCAGCATGAGGAGCAAGTATGAGAGATTATTTGAGGGACTGAAACTCCAGGAGAATGAAAGCGTCCTGAACAGCATCTACACACAGCTCTACATCATTGAGGGAGAGAGAGAAGGAGTGAATGAAGAACATGGTGATTCATCAGAGGAAAGTCTACAGCTTCATTCATCTGAGCGTTCAGGAGTTTCTAGCTGCTTTCTATGTATTTTACTACCATATAAATACAACTATGGAGAAGCTGAAGAATTTTGCTTCATTGCAAAATTTGCTCAAAGGTGCAGTAGATGAAGCCCTTGAGAGTGAGAATGGACGTCTGGATCTGTTCCTGCGGTTCCTGCTGGGCGTCTCACTGGAGTCCAATCAGAGACTCTTACAGGATCTACTGACACACACAGAGAACAGCTCAGAGAGCATCAGGAGAACCACACAGTACATTAAAGAGATGATCAAAGATGGACATGGACTCTCCACTGAAAGATCCATCAATCTGTTCCTCTGTCTGCTGGAAGTGAAAGATCAGACTCTGTCCAGAGAGATTCAGGAGTTTGTGAAGTCAGACAAGCACTCAGAGAAGAAACTCTCTCCTGCTCACTGCTCAACAATCACTTACATGCTTCAGATGTCAGAGGAGCCGCTGGATGAGCTGGACCTCAAGAAATACAACACATCAGATGAGGGCAGAAGAAGACTGGTACCAGCCGTGATCAACTGCAGAAAAGCTCTGTGAGTGTTTAATTATTAGCAAATGAATAATCATGTTTAAAGAAGACCTATTATAAGCCACGTTGAGTATGTTTCAGAAATATTATGCTTAATCCCATAACCATGTTAGATTTTTGGTGGAAACGTCTCAGGTTACGTATGTAACCATGGTTCCCTGAGAAGGGAACGAGACACTGCGTTCTCTATGGGTCGCTATGGGGAATGCCTTCAGCGTGACCCGTGTCTGAAGCATACATCTAAAAACAACAATATCATTGGCCGGCGACAGCCTATGACATCATTACCCTGTGCGATCACAGTATAAAAGGGCGCCGGGATAACACATCATCCGCTTCTTCATCTGAAGCTTTTTTCCGCAGCATGGCAAGGAAACTAGAGGACGCAGTGTCTCGTTCCCTACTCAGGGAACCATGGTTACATACGTAACCTGAGATGTTCCCTTTCGAGGGAACTTCGAACTGCATCCTCTATGGGTCGCTATGGGGAACAGTATACCCATGCCACCATGCTGAGGGGAGTGCATGCCAGAAAACGATGGCGAGCACTACGTACCAACTCTTACCATAGCCATGGGAGTTGCCCCAAAGGATGTCTTGACGGCAGTCAGTGACATTATCCCCTTTGTCCAAGGGCCTGAGCTGCATACCCTAAAAGAAATTACCTGTTAAGGGCTGGGCTAGGAAGCCCAAGCCTAGAGCAGAGCTCAAGGCTTGGAATCAGAAGAAAAAGATTACTTTAAGGGGATACGGCCAGGTGTCTAAAAAACCACACCAGACCCTGGCCTGTCAACCAGGGGGGCTACCACCGGTTCTGAATAAACCTGCTCAAAGAACTGACTCGACAGATCTTAGGTAGCAACACCCTGCTCAGAAATGTATCAACAGAGATACATTATTTGAGTGGAGCCCAAGGCGAAAACCGGGGCCTAAGCCAACTCAGAGAAAGGGAACGAGACTGACAGCACGTAACCCTTACCATACAGGATTTTAGAAAGTGCGCAGAATGCCTGGGGTGCACACTTACCACAATGTGGATTTTAGAAAGTGCACAGAGCTTAGCATGTGCACTTACCATAGCATGGATTTAGAAACACCATTGCTTAAAGGGTTAGTTCACCCACAAATTTTAATTAGCCTGTGTTTTACTCACCCTTAAAGCATCCTAGGTGTATGTGACTTTCTTCTTTCAGACGAATCCAATCGGAGTTATATTAAAAACTGTCCTGGCTATTCCAAGCCTTTCAATGGGGGTTGGTTGTCAACAGTTCAGAGGACGTGAAATAAAGTGCAGGGGGGCTACCACCGGTTCTGAATAAACCTGCTCAAAGAACTGACTCGACAGATCTTAGGTAGCAACACCCTGCTCAGAAATGTATCAACAGAGATACATTATTTGAGTGGAGCCCAAGGCGAAAACCGGGGCCTAAGCCAACTCAGAGAAAGGGAACGAGACTGACAGCACGTAACCCTTACCATACAGGATTTTAGAAAGTGCGCAGAATGCCTGGGGTGCACACTTACCACAATGTGGATTTTAGAAAGTGCACAGAGCTTAGCATGTGCACTTACCATAGCATGGATTTAGAAACACCATTGCTTAAAGGGTTAGTTCACCCACAAATTTTAATTAGCCTGTGTTTTACTCACCCTTAAAGCATCCTAGGTGTATGTGACTTTCTTCTTTCAGACGAATCCAATCGGAGTTATATTAAAAACTGTCCTGGCTATTCCAAGCCTTTCAATGGGGGTTGGTTGTCAACAGTTCAGAGGACGTGAAATAAAGTGCACGCATCCGTAATATAACGTCCCTTACACGGCTCTGGGGGGTGAATAAAGGCCTCCTATAGCGAATCCATGCATTTTTGTAAGAAAAATATCCATATTTCAAACGTAATAAACACTTTTTTTCTCACTTCCGCTGACTGGTGTACGCACATTTATGGACATTTATGCAGTAAGTATTTAATCTGTAAAACCGTAAAATGACACTAAATACACAGATATATGGAGAGGATCCTCTGAGGTTCATAATTCAAAACTCAAAACTCTCAGGTTCATAATTTAAAACTCAGCAAAACATTGCTACATTTTTCAATGTGTGAATATTTGAAGCAAAGAAACAGTCAAGAGCTCATCTGATCTCTGTGACAAGCCTTTCAATGGGGGTTGGTTGTCAACAGTTCAGAGGACGTGAAATAAAGTGCACGCATCCGTAATATAACGTCCCTTACACGGCTCTGGGGGGTGAATAAAGGCCTCCTATAGCGAATCCATGCATTTTTGTAAGAAAAATATCCATATTTCAAACGTAATAAACACTTTTTTTCTCACTTCCGCTGACTGGTGTACGCACATTTATGGACATTTATGCAGTAAGTATTTAATCTGTAAAACCGTAAAATGACACTAAATACACAGATATATGGAGAGGATCCTCTGAGGTTCATAATTCAAAACTCAAAACTCTCAGGTTCATAATTTAAAACTCAGCAAAACATTGCTACATTTTTCAATGTGTGAATATTTGAAGCAAAGAAACAGTCAAGAGCTCATCTGATCTCTGATTTTAATGAACCAGAATGATAAAATTATGATGTAATGTGATTCAGGCTGGAATGTTAAAACTATTTAGTTCCAGGTTCCTAAGAACAGACATTTCATTATTTTATTTGTTAATATTTCATCTCTTCTAGTCTTGCTGGCTGTAATCTCACTGCTCAGTGTTGTGAGAGTTTGTCATCAGCTCTACAATCCTCAAACTCTGTACTGACAGAGCTGGACCTGAGTAACAATGACCTGCAGGATTCAGGAGTGAAGCTGCTCTCTAATGGACTGAAGAGTCCAAACTGTCAGCTGCAGATACTAAGGTTTGAATTTCACATTCATTTTTATTAATTTGTTTTAAAGAATTAACTAATGTCAAGTCACTTTTCACAGTCCAAAGATTTTCTAAACTGCTTTACTGAATATTGTTCCTTAATTTTTTTAAGTCAGAGTGAGCAGCCAAACGTAAAAAAACATTGTAAGATGTTTCTAGAGAAGAGAAAAAGGAGCCAGTTGTCTTCTTACATCACAATAATTGTACATCTATGTTAAATATGATCTAGTTACATTGTGTGTTTGTATGCACGAGAGATAATTAAGTCTATTGAATAAATTATGTTTTCATTCATTTAAACAATGTTTAGTGTAGTTACTAAAGTCCATCCTGAATTGACTAGAGATGCAGTCGGCAGTCAGTGACGTGTATCTCACTGTCTGGCTGCTGGAGTTTAGAGTTGTTCAGCAACATGAGGCTGGGGCTGAACAGGAGCTGATACAGCTTCACATGCACTTATCTCTTCACAACAACACACTGCTCTGCTCTATTCTGTAGGTTGTCTGGCTGTATGGTGACAGAGGAAGGCTTTGGTTATTTGTCTTCAGCTCTGAGTTCAAACCCCTCACACCTGAGAGAGCTGGATCTGAGCTACAATCACCCAGGACACTCAGGAGTCCAGCTGCTCAAATACAAGCTGGAGGATCCCAACTATAAACTGCAGATATTCAAGTATGTCAAACACTAATACTGACATACTGAATGTGTGTGAATGATGCAGATGTACAGTAATGTGTGTTTTTGTGTTTATAGTGTGGATCATGGAGGAGAGATCATGATGACAGCAGGACCACGAAAGTGTAGGTCTACACGCACACACACACACACACTCACCTGTTTTGTTGCTCTATATGTTTCTTTCTTCTTGTGTTCAGATGCCTGTGATCTCACACTGGATCCAAACACAGTAAACACTCGTCTCATTCTGTCTAATGAGAACAGCAAAGTGGCACACGAGGGAGAGAAACAGCCATATCCTGATCATCCAGAGAGATTTGATGAGTGTCATCAGGTTCTGTGTGTTGAGAGTCTGACTGGACGCTGTTACTGGGAGGCTGAATGGAGTGGACGTGTTAAAATATCAGTGTCATATAAAGGAATCAGCAGGAAAGGAGAGAGAGATGACTGTATATTTGGATACAACAACAAATCCTGGAGTCTGATCTGTTCTGTTAACAGATTCACTGTCTGGCACAATAAGAACAGCACTGATATACCTGCCCCATCATCCTCTAAGAGAGCAGGAGTGTATGTGGACGTGTCGGCCGGCACTCTGTCCTTCTACAGCATCTCTGACACACACACACTCACACACTTACACACATTCAACACCACATTCACTGAACCCCTCTGTGCTGGATTTAGGGCTTATCCTGATTCCTCAGTGTCTCTGTGTGATTAAACAATCGAGAGACTCTCTGTAAATCCTCTTTCTGATGTTCACATGCACACAAACCCATCAAATCTCACATCATTACATTTGTATTAATTCAATTTTTTTATTAATATTTTTCATTATCATCCAGAAGTTATGAATCTTGATCAGACACACATACTGTTCTGAATCTTTAATAAACGGAGTAATACGTTTCATTTAATATTTATATTGTAAACAGATCATCAAATTTAATAAAAGTACATTTATGACCCATTTAACTCTTTCCCCACCATTGACGGAATGTTCCGGCTTTCTGTGTTTTCACTATTATATGGTACGAGAAGGGGCGTTTCCTCCAAGGAGGCAAGGGAGGCAGTGTCTCCTCAAAATAATGGATGAGAAAAAAACATTTGTGGTACAAAAATAAAACAACGCCCATATTACAAAGTATAACATTAAAAAGTGTATAAATTACTAATTTTTCTAAAGTAACACTGTCCAACAGCTACACCAGCAGGTAAAGTTACAGCAGAAGCTTGCCTCCCCTGAGCCCATTGACTATTAACAGAGACCCCATAGCGTGCCGTGACTTTACTGGGGGGTAATTGAGAATGAATGGGGGAAAATCATGTGAGAGGAGGCAATGCCTCCATTGTGATTTGATTGGTTATGTTCGGCTGTGATATGGTTCATGCGATAATTCCCGCCTCTTGTGTTCGTGCGAGTTCCGCGTTTGCGAATCAGTCTGAATGAACAATATAATGGCGTTAATGAGATGACTGATTAAAAAATTAAGTAAACAACTCACACACTTAGATATAACCCTTTGTTACATCAAAATAAGACGCCATTGACGAGTTATCTCGTCTTTTACAAGAAAAACGCTTCCCTGCCAAAGTTTTTATGGTTCAAGGTCAAGGTATCTTTATTAGTACCCAAAGGTAAATTTGTTGTGCAGGCAAGAGATTCAGCAATCCTTCCTTAAGACAATCCATAAGACATACAATACTATACATATTAAAACATAAAAAAGTCATGACAATGTGCTTCTACACACACCCTCAACAGTCTAAAATACATAAAGTAACCATGCATAGCGAAGAGTGTCATCTGCTTTTTTCATTTATTAGTTCTATAGCTGCAGGTACAGAAGTATTACTATATCGTCTAGTTCTCCACCTAGGAGCCACGAACCGACATCCAGAGGGGAGGAGCTGAAACTCAGCATGTAAAGGGTGGGAACTATCTCTAATAATAAAACTCGCCTTACGCTGTAAATGGTTAGAGTAAAGACCTGCTAAGTTAAGTTGTGGTTCGTCTGTAATCTTACTTGCCCACCTAACAATTTGATTCAAATATTTTTTGTTCTTCAAAGACATTAACAAACCATGCCACAAGGGAGAACGTCAAGACTGATTCAATAAAAGCCTGATAAATAAGGGTCATCATAGAAAGCTGTCCAGATTTCACATTGATAAATCTGAGGCAAAACAGACGCTGATGTCCCTTTTTACATACCATCTCACAGTTCTTTTCAAAAATCAATTTAGAATCTATGACTGTCCCGAGATATTTGTTGCTTTCCACACAATCCACCGCCTGATCTTTAATGATCGTACTGTCATAACGTAAAGCACAAGTTCTCAAATCTACAATCATGTCCTTTGTTTCAGTTATATTTAACTCCAAATAAGATTCATCACACCAGGTGACAAACTCCTCAATAATAGGACCATGACCGGACCCAGCTTAAAATGTTCTATCAATCTCATAGCTAAAATGTGTGGTTGGATAGAATTAAAAGCTGAGGAAAAGTCAATAAACAACAGTCTAGCATGAGTATTTCTCCCTTCTAGATGCTTAAACAAAAGATTAAGTAATTGTAATTGTAGCGTCCTCGACTCCTCTATGTGCCCTATAGGCAAACTGCATAGGGGCGAGAGCTTGCTCAGTTCGCCTTACAATCTCTGTCTTCACAAGCTTTTCAAATGATTTCATTACAAGAAAAGTGAGGGCAATTGGCCTAAGGTCATTTAAAGCCTTGGGACTATTATTTTTTGGAGCCGGAATAATAACAGCCCGCTTCCACAAGCTAGGTACATGTTGTTGGTATTAAAAATATCATAAAAGATATAACTTAATTGCCTTGCACAATATTTCAGTAGTTTGCCACATGTCTTATATAGACAGGTGTGTGGCTTTTCTAATCAAGTCCAATCAGTATAATCAAATACAGCTGGACTCAAATGAAGGTGTAGAACCATCTCCAGGATGATCAGAAGAAATGGACAGCACCTGAGTTAAATATTTGAGTGTCACAGCAAAGGGTCTGAATACTTAGGACCATGTGATATTTCAGTTTTTCTTTTTTAATAAATCTGCAAAAATGTCAACAATTCTGTGTTTTTCTGTCAATATGGGGTGCTGTTTGTACATTAATGAGGAAAAATGGCTGCAATATAACAAAGAGTGAAAAATTTAAGGGGGTCTGAATACTTTCCGTACCCACTGTATATTTTCCAGCAATCTTCATTAATATATGAATGATTATCTGAGAATAAATATGATATAAAATGTTAAATGCCTGTTAAGAGATGTTGTTTTCTATGTTTGTCATTTATTTATTCAAGTGTATTATTCATGTATATTATTTGGCAGAAAAAGTGCTTTTCCTAATGTGGACACAAGATCCCTGAGAGAAGCTGCTTGCAACAAATTATCAAATGAGCGAAAGCTTAATTATGAGATGTAATGTTTGAATATTGTAAATTTACATTTTCATGTTTACTTTCATTGTGCTTTATATTGTGTCATATACCCTAGTTTGTAGCGTACACAGATGATGTTGTTACACATGGAGAATAAGGCCCAATCCCAATTCTACCCCTCAGTTTCACGCGTTCACGCGAAGGGGTAGGGGTGTCTCGATGTAATGTTTGAATATTGTAAATTTACATTTTCATGTTTACTTTCATTGTGCTTTATATTGTGTCATATACCATTGTAACAGCTGATCTCTAGTATATTGTATCCTTGGAGATTGGAGTGTGATCCCTTGACAGCCGAAGGTTAAGTTAATCAAAGTCCACAAAACTTGCCAGGTCGTGGACAGCACCTTTTACTGCCAGAAACCGACCTGCTAGCTCCTCCTCCCTCACCACCCTAGACGGTGGTGCAGCTAGGGTGTATACGGGCCCCCGGTGGAGTGGTCGATAGCAATGCAGTTGTGTCCTAATACGCCTCCACCTGGCGGAGCAAACTGTCCCTTCCCTCCCGTGCCTGTGGGTACTCATCTGGTCTGACCGGCAGTGCTTATGTGGCCTGTGGAGAAGCTGCCTCCACCTTACACACCATGGCGTTATTGCAGGTCCACCAGGATAAGGCACTAAAGGACCTGCACAAGGGTGGTCACGATCCAGAAGTTCTGAAGGCGCTCTGAACTTCAACTGATCTCGCGCTCTGAGAGACGAAGGTCACTGCGAGTTCTCTGGGTCGTGCGATGTCCATGACCTCTGTCATTGCCAACAAAGTGTATATAACAAAGTATTGAGATGAAATTTTGTTATTGACCAAATACTTATTTTCCACCATAATTTGCAAATAAATTCTTTAAAAATCCTACAATGTGATTTTCTGGATTTTTTTTTCTCATTTTGTCTCTCATAGTTGAGGTATACCTATGATGAAAATTACAGGCCTCTCTCATCTTTTTAAGTGGGAGAACTTGCACAATTGGTGGCTGACTAAATACTTTTTTGCCCCACTGTATGTACATTTCCATTAAAAAATTTTGGGGTCTGTCAGAATGGATGAACAGATCTCTCTGTGTGTGTGTTTGTACTCTCTCAGTATGTCTATATGTCGATCTTTGACACTGTCGACACAGATTCATCACTGCAGACCACCAGCGTGAGGAGAGACAGTTTTACTGTATGCGTCTCCCGCAGCTTCAACTAACTTATCCTTCCACTTCAGATCCCGCATGGTAGCTATGACTGAACACACACAAATGAGTGAGACTTTACAGAGCGCTTCCACTCTCCCATTGTCAATACAAGATCTCAGCCAAACATTAATGCAACTCTTGATGGAAATAAATTAATTTTTTGTCCAGTTTCTCTGGATTTGAGTAAAATGTAAATTTTGTTTTATTTTAACTTCAGAAGAGTTAAGAAATTAATATTTGGTGGAATAACCCTGATTTTCAATCACAACAAATGAAAACATTTGTTATTTTGACCAATTGTCATTTTCTGAAAAAAGAAAAAAATAACCGCTCTGAATGACAATATTTGCATTTGAAATTTGGAAGAATGTTATGAGACCTTTATAGAATAAAACATAACATACCTATAAATCCAGTAAATACAGAAAAACTGATGTTCGGGTGGTCTCTTAATTTTTTCCATAGCTGTATGAGGGACTGATGGAGTCTTTAATCAATCAGATCCCTGACAGCACACCTCCATCACGGAGACATCTATTTGACATCTTTAAATAGATGTCAGCGATCTTTAACAGACCTCTTGCAGATGTACGTGTGCTATCTGGGAAAGGAATAACTAATGAATCAAACTAGAACCGATTGGATCAGTCCCACTGTTCAGAAGAATCACTTTGTTTAATAGATGTTCAATTCCCATAACTTCCAGTAAGTGCACCAACATATAAGTCAAACAGGCTAGAACCAAAGTTTATTGGCATGACCGTCGGGTTTTTACAGTATTTTCAAAACAAAGGTTGTATACTATTAGAAGCAGAACGTTAACTGGGTAAAGAAATACATGAAATGAAGTGTAAAATAAATAAGCTATAGGCTATATAAATATTAAACAAAAACAAAATACTATTATGGATTTTGGCATGAGGTCACTGATCGATCTATCTATCTATCTATCTATCTTTATTAGAATGCTGTCAAGGGCACATTGTGCGGAATATAATAGGCTAATGTAGCCTAATATTCATGTCTTGCCGCACTGCCTTTGTCATACTTAATTCAAAATCAAATATAATATCCATTTCTGATAATCCCAGGTTGCCATGATCACGCAGGTTTGTTTACGTGTTGCCACGAGTTATGCGTTTGTTTCTCTTGGCCACGAGAAAAGATGTCGTTCCCTCAACACAGAGCCGTTGAAAAACATATTCAACATAGGCTCGGGACTCCACAACTTCACATCGCTTGGCCATGAAATTATGATTTCATTCCCTTGACAAAATGAACATGTCCGCGACAAAACTAGCCTAAGCGAACTTGATAATGTCCCTTCTCGTTTACCATAAATTAACCGAACATATCCCTTCCAGGTCACCATACATGGTAACGTTAGTTAGCCATCTTTTTTTTCACTCGTGTTGAATCGGAGAGACCAAAAAAATTTGAGAGAGAAAATAAATTTGAAGTGAGAGAAAAAATGAGAAGAGCGAAAAAAAGTGAGTGAGAAAAGAAAAGTTTTTGAAGAGAAAAAAAAAAGTTTTTGTTAGAGAGGGGAAAAAACATTTTTGGAGAGAAAAAAAGGTGAAAGAGAAAAAAATTCTTTGGACTTAGGCTCTTTATCTCCTACCTTGAAATTTTTTTCACATTGCAGTTCAGGGCTTCCGTAAAAGAGCAATTGGACGTTATATTTTATAAAGAGCGTCGCAATTGACTGTGTTTTCTGCAGTTTACAATGCTGAAATTGACAGCGTTAAAGAGCGCCGCAATCGATGACGTTTTTGGACGTTTAAAACACCGAAATTGACGGCGTTATAGGTGGTAAAGAGCGCTGCAATTGATGGCGTTTTCTGTGGTTTAAAGCATCATAAATTACGACGTTACAGGATAATGAGAGCCGCAACTGACTGCACTTTTGGTCGGTTAAAGAGCCGTACAGGACAGCGTTGGTGATAAAGTGCCCGGTGCAGCTGAAGTTATAGTAATTGGCCATAATAAAATTTTACTTAAACACTTGAACTTTGACAGACACCCCTCAGTTTGTCTTTCTCTTCTTCCAAGACCTAGGCATACAGAAATTCAAAGAAAACATACAAATAAAACAAAAAAATAGCTTGGAATGAGTAATAACATGTTTCATTGATGTTACAACTAACCCAGAGTCTTGTAGCCATGAACTAGCTCATCTTACTGCTAACAGCCAAAACATTAGCACTAATAACTTAAACATTAGCACTAATAAAAATATCTACAGACGCACAATAAACTTAATTTAACTTTGATGAGTTAAATACAAAGCAGGATCTGCCATCATAAAAATAAATGAAGTTTAAAAAGTTACTCAAAATAAATTTTTCTCCTCTAAAAGCTGCTGTGTCTGCCACAGGGCTACTTCCTCACATGTGAAATAAGGACTAAACTTAGAATGTGTGAGGTGAATTAGGTGATTTGTAACTTGTTCCTTATTTGAGAAATTGGAAGTGTTACAACTGACCCGTGTTACAACCACCCCCTGCCTCCCCTTTATCTTTAGTTGGACTTCAGCACAATTTAAGTGCGTTAAGTACAAAATTAGTTGTTTCGATTTAGCAGACTTTAGGTATACCAGTTTAGTATAGCAAAAGTACAGTTTTAGGGTATTTTTTAAGAACATAAATATGTAAATGTATTTGTAGAATACTTAGCACAAAATAAATGTATACGTTATGGATACTGAACCTGACTGACCACATCTTTGATGCTTCATCTGATTGTCTGATTTTATGTTTATGCGGTGCGAGGTATTCGGCCAATCACAACGCTCTGGATAGCTGGCCAATCAGGGCACACCTCGCTTTTCAGACCTTTTTAAAAAATCTTTGTAAAAATCGACGCGTTTCAGAAATGCGGGGCATAGAGAAGAAATAATAATGTACAGTATGTGGAAAATAATGTGTTTTTTTAACCTTAAACCGCATAAACACATTTCATTACACCAAATACACAAAATAATGTTCTTTTTAGCAACATCATATGGCCCCTTTAAAGTTGCCCAAATGAAGTTCTTAGCAATGCATATTACTAATAAAAAATTTAGTTTTGATATATTTATGGTAGGAAATTTACAAAATATCTTCATGGAACATGATCTTTACTTAATATCCTAATGATTTTTGGCATAAAAGAAAAATCAATAATTTTAACCCATACAATGTATTGTTGGCTATTGCTACAAATATCCCCCAGCGACTTAAGACTGGTTTTGTGGTCCAGGGTCGCATATATCCAAAAATCCTTCATATCAATCAATATCAATTGACATATTTTGCCTCTGATTGGTCAGTTCACCAAATTATTCAGAAGTGTGTGGCCTCTTCCTGGCTTCTGATTGGTCAGAATCCCCAAAGTGTTTATCTTAGCGGCAGTGCAGTTCTCCAAGAGGGGCTTATATCTGCTAATACACAACGTAACAGTTACTTAATGTATTGGTACTTTTTGGTAATTTCATGACTTACCAATTAACAGCATAACTACTATGTCGCATGTCCGTAATTTCATTAACATAAAATTCACAAGTTCACACTTACATATAATGAACAGAGTAAAAGTTATGCGTATTTGGTGTGCTGTCCGGGGAGAGGGCTCCGAGCTTGGTAATGACTCTCGAGCCCGGGGTACTCCCCCTGTCCAGGGAGAGGGGTCAGAGCTCGGCTTTTAGCCCGGACCCAGAGCACTCCCCCGAGTGTTCCTCCCCGTGCTGGGGTAGGAACGGGCTGAAGGTGAGGAGTCGGGGTGGTGGAGGGATGCTGAAAGACTAGAGATAATGACGGTAAGGCTGCTTTGATTATTTATAGAGGTTCTCTCTTGTGCTGACTGGATAGATGGTGTAATTACTGATGATGGACTCGCCGTGTTAATTATCTGCGCGTGCTCCTCCCGAAATATTTTAATAAAACATCACTTCATGAGTTCACACTTACATATAATGAACAGAGTAAAGGTTATGCGTATTTGGCGTGCTGTCCGGGGAGAGGGCTCCGAGCTCGGTAATTACTCTCGAGCCAGGGGTCCGAGCTCGGCTTTTAGCCTGGACCCAGAGCATTCCCCCAAAAGATGCAATTCGTATGGGACAGCAGCCAGAGAGGAGCATTGATAACCCCCCAAAATTTGGGGTGCTGGACATCGCTTGTAGTAGCGGCACTGCTGAGGCTTAGAAGAGAGAACTTCTGGAAGAGGCTTCTGCGGAAGCGGGCGCTACTGCGGCATCTGAAAAAGAAAAACTCCTGTGGGAGTGGGAACTGCTACGGCATCTGAAAAGAAAAATGTCTTCTGCGGAAGCAAGCGCTGCTGCGGCATCTGAAAAGAAAACCCCTGTGGGAGTGGGAAATGCTACGGCATCTGAAAAGAGAAAATGGCAAGCAAGCGCTACTGCGACAGTGTAAAATACTGTTAATGGCAGGAGCGGGAGGGGGAACTGCTGCGGCAGTGGGGAAACATGGAAGAGCTCCTGCGTGAGCGGGAACTGCTGCGGTAGTGGGGAAATATGAAAAAGCTGTTGCGGCGGAGGGGAAACATGGAAGAGCTCCTGCGGGAGCGGGCACTGCTGCGGCAGTGGGGAAATATGGAAAAGCTCCTGCGGGAGCGGGAACTGCTGCGGCAGTGGGGAAATCTAGAAGAGCTCTTGCGGGAGCGGGCACTGCTGCGGCAGTGTGGGAATTTAGGTAAAGTTTTGGGTGCTGGGATGGTTCATGGAAGAGCTCCTGCGTGAGCGGGAACTGCTGCGGTAGTGGGGAAATATGAAAAAGCTGTTGCGGCGGAGGGGAAACATGGAAGAGCTCCTGCGGGAGCGGGCACTGCTGCGGCAGTGGGGAAATATGGAAAAGCTCCTGCGGGAGCGGGAACTGCTGCGGCAGTGGGGAAATATGGAAAAGCTTCTGCGGGAGCGGGCACTGCTGTGGCAGTGTGGGAATTTAGGTAAAGCTCCTGTGGGAGTGGGTGCTGCTGGGATGGCTGGAGTGGGGATGGGTCATTATAGATGGATTAGGTGATGAAAAAGGGGGTCAACTATGGTGGGTCTGAAGTATGAGTGACCGAGGCTATACTGACGTCAAAGGGGTTGGCCGATGAGGGTTCAGTGGGCTTCCTTGATGTAGGAGCGGTCCGATCGAATGTAGCTCTTGAAAGCTTCTGACGGACCAGTGACCCGAGTGCTTGTATCTGCTGCTGGGAGAGGCCTTTTTGGGCCGCTGTGGTTGCTGCGCCAATTCGGAATGAATGGCTGGAAAAATTATCAGCTGGGGTACTGGATAGGAGTAGAATGGATTTAAGGTGCTTTTGAAACCAGAAACGAGTGACAGGGCGGTTGGAGTCGTCTGTAAAAAGGGGGTCGGATGGGAGTTTGGACTGTGATTTCCTGAGCTGGACAAAGGCTAGGAGGGCTTGGTATGGTAGTATGGGTGATTGTAGGTTGAAAATAAAAATGAAATGGCCTTTCTTGGTCTGGTCTGTTTCACTTTGCTTAAAGATCCCATATTGTCAAAACTTAAATTTCCTGGCTTTTTCACGATTACTGAGGTCCAGGGGCTATTTAACTACCATATAAGTTTCAAAACAGTCAGTCCACAGTAAAATTCACACAGCCTGCTTAAAGTTCTAGCTATTTTTCACGAACCGTTGTGACTTCCATAAAAAGTTGACGTCAGAGCTACACAGTCACTGCCTTCAGTCACCACCACGAGCACCGCCCACCGTCCCACTCTCCTTTTGCCAAACCCCAGACAACATCAAGTCCATGCTATTGCTGAGCAAGGACAACACGGGAACATGTCGAAAAAGTTAACTTTAACCACGAAACCAGATCGGCCGACCTGTAACGTCAGTCTTGGGTTTTTTGAAGTCAAAAGAAATACACTTTATTTCAACAATGAGAATAAAGTGGAGAATCTCTGCAGAGAACATCTCCAGAACTTCTTTGTATCTTCCTTTTTTTACATTTGGATTTGGAGGCGTGGGGTAAATATTCCATACAGTTTTTCCATACATAGAATGGTTTCTCTGTGCATATCATTCTCCCTAGAGACAAAAGCCCCTCCTCTCTAGTCTTGTTATGTTAAAGAAAGCCCCCCACTTATGGTTTTTACAGATGTTTCTCATCTTAGGTCTGTACTCTCTGCCACGTAGGCATGTTTTTACACATAGGCATATAGGATTATAATGGAAGTATAACTAGATATATTAATGGCTAGATTCGCCTTGGTTATACTTGATTAATTCCTATTTGGATTAATAAAAATCTTCTACAATGTTTGGATTGAAGCTAGACGTGATAGCAAGCTCAGAGCATCTGAGAAAACCGAAGAAAGCCAGGATGAACATGGCATCAAGTGTGCGGGCGGTGTGAATGGAATGATAACCTCAGCGGAGGGTAGAAATACATTTGGTCAATATTTGTAAGGTTATGGGTTGCCTGGTGTCTGGGCAGGTGGGATGGGCTCTTTGGATACCTTTGATGAGTAGGGAGGTCTGAGAAGTGGCTATCTGGGGTGAGGGTGAACCGTATAAAAGTTTGTGGAAAAATTGGATTCCACTTAGATAACTCTTAATGGAGCTGATTTGTAGGTTTTTGTTGATGTTAAGGTGAGAGATGAATGAGGTGATGGCGAGCAAGGAAAAGTCGGGGAATGGCAGGTTGTAGGCAGAGTGAAATGCTTTAAAGCACTTCCAAGCTGTTAGGTAAGATTGTAGGGTCCTGGGGGAGACAGCTTGAAGAATACAATTGAGGGAAGCTTTGAGGAGAGGTCTCAGTGGATGATTTATGGGAATATCAGTTCTGAATAGGGAGGTACTTGGGTTAGGACTGGATCCTCCTCTGGTGCCAACGTTCTGAATTTCTGGAAGGCAAAGCGAGAGAGAGAGTCAGCTAATTGGTTTTTTGAACCAGGAATATGTTTTGCAGTTACAATGAATTGGTCGCAAGCCGAGATCCAAATCAGGCATCTTAACAAAGGCATTAGGGTGGGTGAATGGGAACGGCCTTTATTGATGCAGTGCATGGTAGCCTCGTTGTCGCAGTGGATAATGATGCTGGTGGCAGACCACTCCTTACCCCACAGAAGGACTGCGATGACTAAGGGATATAGCTCGAATAGAGCTGAGGATTTTAGCTGCTGGATGGAGTCGGGAGGCGAGATGATTACGAAATTGTCTAAAAGATGTATCAGGTAGGGTATTGCGTAATTGTTGGAGAGGATCCAGCAGATTGCCTCTGACAACATGTCGAAAATTTTAGGGCTTCTTCTGCAGCCGAAAGTGAGGCGGACGGAAAAGTAAAATGTATTATGACAGTGGATGCCAAATAAATGCCAAAAATCTGGGTGAATGGGCATCACTTTAAAGGCAGAGGTGATGTCGACTTTGGCCAGCCAAGCACCGCGACCCGCATTTTTGATCAGGGTAATGGCTTGGTCAATGTCATGGTAGTGGAGAGAAAATTCTTCGAGCGGAATGAGGCTGTTAACGCTTGGGAACGGGGAATTATGTGGGGATGAGAGATCGATTATGAGGCGTTTTTTACCTGAGAATTTCCTGGTAGCTACACTGATGGGGCTAACACGGAAAACATTAAAGGGAGGGACGGAAAAGGGGCCGATCATGACGTTTGCGTCGGTTTCTTTTTTAATTAAGAGATCGACTGTTTCAGGTTCGGCGAGAGCGGACTGGAGATTGGGGCAGATGAGGCTTAGGGAGGGGAGTTTTCCGACACCGGGGTGAAAGCCATGTGAGAGACCCTAAAAATACTCTGTTATGGAGTTTGGTGTCCCCCAGTAAGGACATTGGTTTCACTGGGGCACTCGGATGGCGCATTTAGCTGTAAAAAATAATTATTGGTAGGTGTAAAAGTGAGAGCCGCCATATGATAACGCGAGTTCGGTGACTATCGCAAGATAATCGACGAGCTTGCATCTCCTGTGAGGAAAAACAGTGCAGATGACTTCTATGTAATGGGTGAAAGCGATCGTGAATTCGGCAAATGATTAAATACGTGATGGGTTGTGAGCTGTGTTTTTTAAAGTGACAGAAAATCCACCGCAGTCGATTTGGCGATCTGCAGACGAAGGTGAAATTGGTGACAAAAGGGAAAAAATATCTACATCCGCACCTGCCAAGATCTGTGTCCTAATGTTGCTGGTCACGGGGGGTGGTTCCAAGGCGAGCACGTTCGGAGGGGTGGGTAGAGGAGTGGCGGAAGAAAGTGAGAAGGAAGAGCGAGCGAGGGGAAGTGGAAAGGTAGTCACTGGAACGCTTGGGGCAGTTCCGGGGACGGAATAGGAAGGGGGAAAGAGAGGGGGAATGACGGGCATCGGGGCCTGCGTCATTAGCGAAGGCATGCTCGCGCTTGGGACAGCTCCGGGAGCGGAAGAAAAAGGAGGAAAAAAGAGAGGGTGAATGGCGGGCGTCGGGGCCTGCGCCATTAGCGGAGGCATGCTTGTGCTAGGGACAGCTCCGGGAGCGGAAGAAAAAGGAGGAAAAAAGAGAGGGTGAATGGCGGGCGTCGGGGCCTGCGCCATTAGCGGAGGCATGCTTGTGCTAGGGACAGCTCCGGGAGCGGAAGAAAAAGAGGGGGGATGGCGGGCGTCAGGGCCTGAGACATTAGCGGAGGCACGCTATGGACGGTGGGGCTGTGGGCCATGGGTAGGAAAGGGGGTACGGAGAGGTGTGAGGCCTGGGTTGCGGGCAGGTCTGCACTGCTAGTGGAGGCGTGCTCACGCTGACGTGCCAGCTTGTGGAGACTGGAGCTGGCACTTCGCCGAGATGAGATGCGAGCTGACGCTCAGTGGATGGAGGAGGGGGTCTGGGGCTGGCTACATCCGGGGCGCGGCCCAGGCTTGCTGAAGGCTTTTTGTTGCGGCCTAATGGCCGGAAGCCCATCTTCAAAGGAGTGGTGGTTACCTCGGGCCGTGAGAATGGAACGCTGCGGCCCTGGCTCACTTTATCCGCGGCCTTGGATGGAGGAGTAGCGCTTGGAGGCGCCCCTGTTTGGAGAGAAGTATAGAGGGCGAGGAGATCCGCATTGACCAACGGTCGTGGGATGTTGACGCCAGAGCTAATGAGCGCCTGGCGTAGTCCGGTCACGGTCCATTTTTCCTCAGCTAGGGCAGAGGAGAGGGCTGAAGTGTAGGAGGACAATGGAGAAGGTGGCTGACGCCTGGAAAGTGAAGGTGATGGCGTGCCTCGGTGTCTGGAGGTATGAGCGACGGTGGCGCAGGAAGGCCGGCAGCCCCGTGTTGCAGCCGCGGGCTCGATTATGGTGTCCTGCGGAGCACTGGTGTGCTGAACAGCGACTGGAGACGCCAGAGGACCTGTGGTGTCGAACGCGTTGTCGTCTGGGAAAAGTTCGATCTCTGATATGTTTGCGGCGATTGGATGTACTGAAAGACTAGAGATAATGAAGGTAAGGCTGCTTTGATTATTTATAAAGGTTCTTTCTTGTGCTGATTGGATAGATGGTGTAATTACTGATGATGGACTGGCCGTGTTAATTATCTGCGCGTGCTCCTCCCGAAATGTGTTAATAAAATATCACTTACCAACTCAACTTTGTCAGTACGTCCTCCTGGCATTGTAAGATTACTGGGTACGTAACTGCAACGTCACATGGACATAATTTCATTACCATCATTTACACATTATTTATATGCTCTTATTACTAGAATTTTCCATTTAAAATGTGTAATTAAACGTCAGACACAAGATTTAAATTTCCCCTAAGATCAAGTCAGAACTTGGACGGCTGCTTTTAATAGTGACGTGACATACAGCGCGTTCGCCTAATGTTGACAGGAAAGGAAAATGTATTTTGAAACAATTATTTCATAACAAGTTATGAAGATAACGCTGAAATAATGAAACGGACCCGGCTACACCATCTCATCCACCGTAGATACTGAATCAGGACAGTGTGTTTGTCTGAGGCACATTTTTACTTCAACTGTGTCTGACAGAAGAATTACATTTTCTGTGGTGAGTCTCATAATTTAAAACAAATAAATAGGTTTATAAAAATTTATAAAATAAAGAACTTGAACTTCTGGAAAGACGCTAAACCCTTTTCTTTTTAATTGTCATTGTTATGTATAGTACTGGCGTCAGTTATATCAAAAAAGTTCAACAACTGGGTCAGATTGGTTAAGTAACATTACCCACAGTTTACTTTAAGTACTTTTTGTTAATATTTATACATGTGATTATGGTATCTTTCCTTAATTATCTGAAATGTCTGTTAGCAAATGTTACGCTTGCATAGCATATCTGTTTATAGTGATGATGAGCACAGAACGTCCTGAATGCTTTCATTCACATTTCACTTTATTTCCTATGTTTTTATAAATAATTTGGGTGTATTTAATGTTCATGTTTGTGCGTTTTTGGAAACAAATAACCTGAATTAATTTCATGTCTGTATTCATCATTCACAGCTGTTGAAACAGCCTTTAAATTAGTTTGAGCAAATGAGGACATACATTAGGTTAAACTACTGCATGTCCACCCATAGAAAATAAATAATTATAAAAATTACCAACTGATTACCAGCACACAACTATTGATCCAGAATGTTGGCAACGAATTCGCCACGACAAAACTTTGGTCACCAGATTACGTCGCAGTTACGTATTTTTGTTAGCTGAGTACACAAATCATTTAAAAGTAAATTTAAAAAAAAAAGGAAAGTGAGATTTTATGTCTGGACACCATTTTAGAGCATAATAAATGCTATTATACAGTCAGACATATGAGGACATCAAATTTGTCCTAAATTGTCAAGATAGTCCTCATTTTGCTGGTGTGTAGTCTGGTGAATGTACCCAAAAGTGACATAAGTGAATGCACACACACACACACACAGAGCCAGTTCGGAGAGAAATAAAACGCATGGAAAACCACAAAACCAAAAAGAAAAAATGGAATAATGACTACTGTAATGCCCTCGCTTAAGAATACAGTCAGACGGCAGGGGTGGAAGGGGGATCAAGCGGGATTTTGTGTTGCTGTTGATTTGCAGTCTCTTTTTATTGATAGGCCTTACGCATTTGAGTACTACGCGTGGATGGAGGAGTCACCAGGTTTTTGCGTAGTTTAGGGTGACAAATCGTACCAGCATACTTTGAGGTCAAAATGCGTACCCACTACGCAAAATGTGTACAGGTTGGTAGGTCTGCTATTTAGCGCCCAAACTCTGGAATCTACCTAGCATTGTTTGGGAGGCGGAGAGAAATAAAACGCATGGAAAACCACAAAACCAAAAAGAAAAAATGGAATAATGACTACTGTAATGCCCTCGCTTAAGAATACAGTCAGACGGCAGGGGTGGAAGGGGGATCAAGCGGGATTTTGTGTTGCTGTTGATTTGCAGTCTCTTTTTATTGATAGGCCTTACGCATTTGAGTACTACGCGTGGATGGAGGAGTCACCAGGTTTTTGCGTAGTTTAGGGTGAAAAATCGTACCAGCATACTTTGAGGTCAAAATGCGTACCCACTACGCAAAATGTGTACAGGTTGGTAGGTCTGCTATTTAGCGCCCAAACTCTGGAATCTACCTAGCATTGTTTGGGAGAACGTATGCATTGCGCATGCGCCAGTGAGTCTCGCGAAAACCAACGTTTGTTTACAGGAGCAAAGGAAGCAAAGTTTCCTTACTTTAGCAAAGGGAAACCAGTCTCCTCTTGGCTTATATTGAAATCCTCCGACATTTGTCTTTACAAATCCTTGTTTTGTACTTCTAATTCGTGACCGGTGTTTAGTTTTGTTCTCTCCTCTCTGTTTCCGTGTTCGTCATTTCTCACCGGCGCATGCGCCACACATACGTCCTACGTCATCCGCCCGGAATGAATGCGCATACGACAGTTAGTGGAAGCTAGAGATTACGGTTTATGTTTTAAATATGGATATTTTTCTTACAAAAAAGCATCAATTCGCTACAGGAGGCCTTTGTTAACCCCCCGGAGCCATGTGGGACACTTTTTTATTTCGGACAGATGCGCTTTATAGGACTTCTTTTGGACTGTTAAACAGAAACACCCGCCCACTGCCATTATAAAGTTTGGAAGAGCCAGGACAATTTTTAATATAAATCAGAATGGATCCGTCTGAAAGAAGAAAGTCATATACACCTAGGATGGCTTGAGGGTGAGTAAATCATGGGCTAATTATCATTTTTGGGTGAACTATCCCTTTAATATTTGTCACGTGTGTGGTCCCTGCTGTTTCTCACGCTCGCCACCAGAGGTCTTATCCCCTGTTCACCCCAGACTTCATTTCCCATAGTCCTCTCTGGCTCACACCAGTTCACGCTCCACGATCACCATACCTGTATTTGATTACCCTCATCAGCACCTCTCTACAAAAGCCAACCCCAAACACACACTCTTCGACTGGTCTTGTATATGCCTAAGACACAAGGACTTATCTGAGGAAGTAATCGTCACCTTGCCCACTGTGAGAAACCAGACGTCTCTCAGTTCGTCGCCAGAATCGTGTACTTTGCAGGTGAGTAGTAGTAATGGCGAAGTGAAGCGTTCTGAACCAGTGAAGCTTTCATCACAACTGTATCGGAAAAAGATTCATTACTCAAAGCTTTTTAAAACGGTTAATCCTGTGGCCATCTAGTGGTCATAAAAATAAATAACACCTTCCAAAGTGTTACGTTCCATTACAGCCAGTGGTTTTACATCTGGTTCTACAATCAATTTTTTTGTTTTATTATATTTTATATAAATAATGTTTATTGTCAAAGTCAATCATTTTTGTCGGTGTACTGGCACTAAAATAAGTAAAATAAATAAAACATAAATTCATAAATTAAATCTATGATGTTTATTTTAACTCTGCCTCAGCCCTTAGACTGATATTTTATAGCCAAAATTCATTTTTGAGCTCAATATATAAATTACGAAAAAATAAAATAAAATACAATGCTAACACATTATAATGTAAAGGAAACGCTGAGGTTCGGTTCATTTGAACCAGATACTGAAGCAGTCACGTGGTTTTCAGGCGAATGAAGCTTCGGACGTCATAGATCACGTGCTTTTCTCAAAACGAATCCAGCTCCGATACAGTGCTTCAATGTGAAATGTGTTTTTTTGATACAGGCAACAAGCTTCGGTGTTGAACTTAACATCACTAGTGAATATATTATTATGTGTTTCTGCAATACTTTTATGTGCATGTTATGCTAACTGTGTTGTATTCCTGTGTTGTATCGGTTTAATTTACCACGTGACAACATATTCTATTTATATACATGAGATAGTAACAAGTATCAATATACACTAAACTTGATTTATTTAGAGACTGACATCACTGAAAGTAACGTACAGCTGTTCATTAACAGAGCGGGTTTATAAGAGTTATTTCTTCATAAATTGGACACTGGAATTGTCCGAAAAGGCCCAGCTCAAAGGTGTCATGAACTGAACTACATTGGTGGCTCAGTACATAGTATTGCCAGTTTTCATGACTTAATAGATTAATAAGATTCATACTGAGTTTGGTGTAATACAGTATTTTACTATTTATGCATTTTCTGTGCAAGTTAAATGAGTATAGAGTGCTGCTGCAGAAATCTACTTTTGTTCGATATTGTACTGTACATGTATTTAGGTAAGAATTGTCATTCACATAGATTGTCTATCCTAGATCATAATTGTTATATTGTTTTACATTTAAAAGGATAACAATGTGTAAAAATAATTAAGTTCAGTCATCTGACAGCCCTATTGTTGACATGTTTTTATATTAGAGTCACACCTGGATGAAAACCTGCTTAAGGGGCCGTTCACATATCGCGCGTGGAAAACGCTAGGCACACCGCTTTCTGCTTTTTCCCAAAGCGTTCGGGTGCTTGCACTCCGGAGGCCTCTGCCGTTGCTAAGCAACCATCAGCTGCGCTCTCCGTTACAAGGAGATTTCAGCAATGGATTTCCACCACCGAAAAACCCTTGCTGTAACTGCTACAAGATTTATTTACGAAAAAAAGTTTTTAAAAAATGGGGTGCACCCCATTCTTCAAAAACGCAAAACCCACGGGGAATTTCACCAGCTGATTCAGGAGCTCCGCCTGGACAACGGGAGGTTCAAAGCCTATTTCAGAGTGGACAAGGACCAGTTTGATTATATTTTAAGAAAAGTTGGCCCAAGCATCAGTAAAAAGAGCTTCTGCTGTGAAACCATCTCTCCTGCGCAACGGCTCTGCATTTGTCTGAGGTAATTAGACTATAACTGAAGTGGTCATAAAACACCTAAAACAAATAATAAATGAATAAATAACAGAAATGGCAAGCACATACACATATTCATGTATAGAATATAGAACAATTCTGAATTAACGGTGATGGATTTAACAAGGAATTAGTTTAATTAGCATTAAAATATTTTTAGTAAAAATATTTTTACTAGTAACTAGTAGGCCTACAGCAGTTTACAGTGTTGAAGATGTAATTAGCTGATAGAAATTACCTATATTTTAGAGTAACTTACCCAACACTGCTTGTACTGAAATGAAAGACCTCAATACTTCCACCACTGTGATGTCATGCTTTGACATAGGCCTACAAGTATTCGTAAATGACTATATATATAAATAACTTAATAATTGTGGTCTTTTATACATACGTTACACACACTAGATATATAAATGTACATATGTTACAGGTATCTTGCAACTGGGGATTCCTTAAGACCATCGCCTTCAGTTATCGCGTGGGTCACTCAACAGTTGCAGGCATCATAAAAGATGTGTGTGAAAAACATATGGGACAACCTTGTGGAAGAATACATGCCACCACCTAACGGGGAACGCTGGCGAGAAATCGCAGCTGATTTCCAGCAGATGTGGAATTTCCCTAACTGTGTCGGGGCAGTAGATGGCAAGCACATAGTGATCCAGGCCCCTGCCTCCAGCAGTTCCCTTTACTTTAACTACAAAGGCTCCTTCTCAATTATTCTCCTTGCTGTTGTTGATGCTCAGTATCGCTTCCAGGTGGTGGATGTTGGGGCTTATGGCCGAAGTAGTGATGGTGGTACTTTGGCTTTTTCAGCATTTGGAAGAGCTCTGTGTCAGGGCAGCCTTGGCATACCAGAGGACAAATCTCTCCCTGGTGCAGAACATCTGGGGCCACATGTGTTCGTTGCGGATGAAGCCTTTCCCCTCAGATGCCACATGATGCGTCCACATCCTGGCCAGAACATTGGAAGAGAGAAAAGGCTGTACAACTACAGGCTTTTCCCGGGCCAGGCGAATGGTGGAGTGCTCATTTGGAATACTAGCGACACAATGGCGGCTGTTCAGAAGAGTGCTAGGAGTGACCCCAGAAATGGCAGAGAAAGCCATTAAGGCTACCTGCATCCTCCACAACCTTCTGAGGGTAGATCAGGCAGAGGACCATCCACAAGCACCATCATCAGAACCTGATTCCAGTGCAAGGGCAAAGGGAGATCCCCACAGGATGAGCAGCAACAACTCCTCTCGCGAAGCTATCACCATCAGAGAGAAATTCACCCAGTATTTCTCATCTACAGAGGGTGCAGTCCCATGGCAGGAGAACATTATTTGATGTTACATTATATAACCAAATAAACTAATCATTATATAACCAAATAAATTAATATAACCAAAGAATAAACTAATCTGTAATATACTACTTAATAAAATAATTAAATTTTAATACAGTTTGCCTCATTGCCTTATTTTCGAATTATAACTTATTGATCAGTTCAATTGTTTTAGAAACATTAACATGTATTAATCAACATTGTAAAAATACACTTTTTAATTAAAAAAATGGAAAATAAAGTAAATAACAAAAACAATAATGATTAGACTAAAGATATGAATCACCTGTCTCCACTGACTAAATTCATAAAGAATTTGCTCGATTTTCATTCGCGCTTCACCTTTTTCTGCAGAGGAAGTCTTTTAAACGTTCCAACGAGACTCATGAAATAGAGTTCATCGTAGTCTTGAGGTTTACTCAGAATGCTCTTCTGGAATTCAGAGCGGTCTGGCTCTGTACTTCTCCTCCTCTTTCCCATTGAGGGACATCTAGAGACCGGGGTGACGGGTGTAGGACACACAGACTGGATGTTTGCTGGTTGCTGCTGCTGCTGGTCGATGCCAGGGGCTCTGGCTCTACAGGAAGTAGGGTCAAGGTAATGAGGCCCTCACTTTGACTGTCCTAGGAGAATAAAAGAAAGTTTATTTTAGCATAAAAATAAATCATGACTTAAGATTGATAAAGTACGTTATTGTATATTAGCTTTTACTCAGGTAAATACTGCATATTTCAATTATCCAAATACTGACAGCTACCCATACTTTCTATATAGTATCCAAACTTCTGTAGAAAGCTACTTCATTACATTCAGAGTCTAGCTGATCTGAGGCCGGTGGGATGTTGGATGACGTCGGCCTCTCCTTCACAAATCGCTCCAGAAAACTGAGAGCATTCATGAACTTCCATTTCCTCCGACTTCCTCCCTCAGAGCCACTTCTCTTCTCCCTTTCTGCTTTCCTCTCCTTTATATACTTATCCCTCAAATATTTCCACTTCTTTCTGCCCTCATCCTCTGAATAAACATAATGGATAATGTTCAGAGGACAGCTACATGTTTGCAAAGAATTGTCATTGACTGACGGAGCATTATTCTCTACCATTTTATATATAATATGTCTAGGAAATACTATTGATGAGAAAAAAAGTGCATTTTGCATGACACTGAAATTTTTTATCTTAACAAGGAAAAGGTAACGGCTAGCATGACTGATACACCAGTTAGTAAACATTAATGTAAAAACAGTATCATGCTTACCAGTTAGCAAGATCAAGCATAATAGGACCCCTTTAAAGTGACAGCAGGCTAATATTCCTGCTGCAGACTGTGTGCTTAATGTTAATAAACAACAAAAGACAGACAAAATGCTTTTGTTGTAGCTTTAATAAGAAACAAAGGAAGTTTAATTCTTACAGTAAAGACTATGCTGCTTTATTTTACATTCAATTATTCAATTTCTGTAATAGGTTGTTGAATACTTTAGATTTGCATTAAAAAAACTTAAAGGACTGTTTGTTCCATTTGTATCTTTTTTTCTATTGTATTTGTCCTTTGTTTTTTTTTATTATTATGGACTGTTTGATTATTTTCAATAATTTGAGGACTTATTTTGAACTAATATTAGTTACACCAGTATTCTGCTGTGGTATTGAGAATTGTGAAATTTCTCTAAATGTCTCTAAAATGTAGATGTCATCGCAACCTTATTAACAGAAAATATATATTTGATATACATCTCTATCTTTAAACAAATCACTCATATAAAGTTTTGGTCATGTGACTCATTCATACACTGCAAAAAATGGCTTATCTTACTTAGTATTTTTGTCTTGTTTCTAGTCAAAATATCAAAAAATTCTTAAATCAAGATACTTTTACTAGATAAGCCAAGTGACTTAAGATATTTAGCCTTAAGATATTTAGTCTTGTTTCCAGGGGGGAAAAACTCAATTAAGTGCATTGTTCCTCTTATTTGAGTCAAAATAATGAGGGCTTGACCAGTCATAAAGCTCAGGAAATCCCTGGACCGCAATGATGAGCTGCTCCTCCAATTTTTTTTTTTGCTGTGGTTTCAAAGTAACGGAAAAGATGAGGAAGCTGATTGGTTGGTTCTTGTCACATGACCTGCGGTGCACTTGCGGCATTCTGAAAAGTTGAGATGTTTTTATCTCGATGCAGACGTGAACATGAACACATAGTAATCTTTCTTTTGTTCAGAGTGTGCTTTTTTTTTT
>NW_015506499.1:0-41922 GCF_001515645.1 Sinocyclocheilus grahami | reverse complement strand
TTTTTTTTTTAAGCCAGCAAAAAAAGAAAACCAGAAATAAAAACTGTACAGCATTTAATGCAGCAACTAATTAAGCAAAAGTCAGAATGAAAACAGGCGAGTATAAAATATAAAAACTGCCACTATCAATTCCAGAAACCAAGTTTTTCAAATTTTGCTTTTTCAAAAAACAATGAATGTTGAGGAACTTGAAGACTGTAAGGGACAAATTAGTCTACTGAGATCTCTTGAGTCACGTCTTTCAGGTATTTATATCTTTTATCTAAACAAAAACATCTCACAAAATGAGGAATATTATAAAGCAATTACAGTAAAAGTAAACAATATACTTTCTAAGAAGTTGATGCAGCTGTTATAGAGCCAATATTTACACCAATATTTATTTAATATTTAAGTATCTTTTATAAATGTGCCTTAAAAATAAAAATAGCATTACTCGTGTTCATCTTGAGACAAAGCGGCACTGACATATTTTCTTAGTTAAAACAGTCCTGACATGCATTTTAGTCTGGGACTACGCTTAAGCCTTGTTTGTGAAACCGGGGGTTAAAGTGCTAATTAGAGCAGAAAATATTACAATTAATGTTGCTGTAATTAAACAGTCATGAGAAGTGTAGGTTACAGCATTCTATTTAGATCTACTCCCATTACATCAAAGGTTTTCACTGACTGCTGCAGAGTAGAAGCAGATGGGGGAATGGATTGGTCTGAATTGAGCACATTTTCCCTCTTGTGGCCAATAATATATCATCTGCTGATATATCATACATTTCTATTCACTATTAATTATGTTTAATGTACTGTTTAGCAATATCAAAATCTCAGTCATGTTGTTCTGAATATCAACACGGCTATGATTACTTTGATCATTGTTCCTATGAACACACGAGAGCTGTGCTCATATTCAGAACCACATCAAAACTGTACAACATGGATTTGTCTTTAGTCTAATTTATAGACCAACTTTCCTGGAATTTTTTGCAGCGCTCCCACAAAAGAATGCAGTCTTGCGTTTACCTAATGAGCCAGGTATTCACCCTTGAGGAGATGGCTGTCCATTCTTTGACAGGGAAGAAATCAAATGCCAATGGAAGTCTGCTCCCAAGATCAAGAACAGATCCAGAAAAAAATGGAACATATACTGTGAGGTTTTTTTTTTTTTTATAGCTCTTTATGTCAGGGTTATCGCACTCAGCTCCTGGAGGGCAACTATCCTAGCTTAGTTCTAAACCTGCTCTAACACACACATCTGTAGTTTTCAAACCAACCTAAAGGACCAGTTGGATCAGGTGCATTTAATTAGAATGAAATGGGAAAAGGGATAGTTCACCCAAAAATAAATATTTGCTGTTAATGTACCTACCCTTAGGCCATCCAAGATGTAGGTGACTTTTTTTTCTTCAGTAGAGCAGTAAAGATCATTTAGATTATTTACAACATGATTACCTGTAATCCAGAGCCTAAGGCAAATCATGCAATCATATAAAGTATACACAATTATATTATTAAAGCACCCAATAATGATGTGAAACATGGATCCGAAGTCTTGATCAACTCCTTTTACATTAACCATGAGAAACCATAAAAACTTTCATTTGGCCCTTCATTCAAGTGCTCAGTTCACACATGCACATATCAGTGGCTCATCGGTCTTCTGTGCGAGTCGAACTGTTTCCTCAGGTCAGGACCTGGAGCACTGAATGATTCATTCATCATAGGATCAGATGCGCCACTATTTTGGCTCAGGCATCCAAAAGTGAGTTTTGATCGAGTAACTTGTAGATCAGTGCTGCTCGAGCCACAAACTGTTTCAGACGCTTCAGTCCGATTTGATAAACTGGTTCAACTAGTTCACTAAAAAGAATCTGTTCAAAAGAATGATTCATTTATGAACCAGACAGTACTCTGGACCATTTGCCCGAGGCTATTGCAAGTAACGATGATGTAAATAATGTTGATTTTCTTGCACCGACTGATTGTTTTGATTCATAAGACATCAATATAACTTCAAGTTTGACATATTATGCAAGACAGTGACCAGACATGTGCAGGGTTTTCCCCAAAGGATTTTTTTCTTGTTTATTGAACTGCTATTCAAATCAGTGTCATATTGTAATGTTGCTTACCTAAATCATATTTTATAAATATCTTTTTTTCTTGCTGCAGTATGCATCTATAACTTTCTGAGAGTGCTGTTGCTCTCATTTGTTGATTTCTGCACGAGTTTCTCTCACTCAGGCTGTGCAAGCATCTGGCATGACATCAATACATCATCAATCGCCGTTGACATTGAATGCAATTAAAATCAGATTCATTCTCATGCAAAAACCTCAAGTTTACATGCGGATATGAGCGTAGGTGTGACGTCAAAACGGACCGGCTCGGAATCGGCAGACTGACCGGCCGATCACAGGTCCGGGCCGATCATGAGGAAAACCAGCTAATTCTGCTCCCAGGCCGGTCGATCGGTGCGTCTCTAATTATATAGTAAAAGCCTGCACCTTCCAAAAATGTAAAGAGACACAAAACACTTCAAATATAGTATATAGTAGACCCTGCTTGTTGCTGCCGTGTGTTTTGAGGTTGAGCTCCGTCAAGTTAATTCTTTGTCGTCTAATTTTTTATCTTATAATCAATTTTTATACACCATCCTTTTCAGTTCTACAACGTGTGAATATATCCCCTATCGTATTCTACAACAAAAACAATCAGAGCGCCTTGTTAGCACTAGTTCTATTTTTGACTTTCCGAGTCCGCTATTAGCATATAGCCCTGCATTAAATTACAGACCCATCTCAAATCTTCCTTTTATGTCTAAAATTTTTGAAAAAGTTGTGTCTGCTCAATTGTGCTCCTTCCTGCAAAAAAATTATCTCTATGAAGAATTTTAGTCAGGTTTCAGGCCCCACCATAGCACAGAAACTGCACTTGTTCTTGCGTCAGACCAAGGCTGTGTCTCATTGGAGATAATTTTGAAAGAAAGTGAAGGTGATATGTAGCCAAGTATGGGGTCCCATACGACGCAGTTGTGGAATTGAGGGTCAAAGAGAGCGCTGTATATTCACTTCCCCACCTACAATCCCTGCCTGTACCGAGACGCAAACCCACAACCTTTGGGTTACAAGTCTGACTCTCTAACCATTAGGCCACGACTGCTCCCATTTTTACTCACCTCATCAGATTTCACTGGACTGCAGAGTTTAGTGCCAACCCTAAATAAACATACCTGAACAAAGGTAATAAAGGCCTTTAGACTCACAGTGATTTGTTTAAAGATAGAGATATATATCAAATATATATTTTCTGTAAATAAGGTTGCTATGACATCTACATTTTAGAGAAATTTCACAATTCTCAATACCTCAGCAGAATACTGGTGTAACTAAAATTAGTTAAAAATAAGTCCTCAAATTATTGAAAATAATCAAATGGTCCATAATAAAAAAAAAGCAAAGGACAAATACAATACAAAAAAAGATACAAATGGAACAAACTGTAAAATAAAGCAGCATAGTCTTCACTGTAAGAATTAAACTTCCTTTGTTTCTTATTAAAGCTACAAAACTCCTGCATTTTGTCTGTCTTTTGTTGTTTTATTAATATTAAGCACACAGTCTGCAGCAGGAATATTAGCCTGCTGTCACTTTAAAGGGGTCCTATTATGCTCTTTTACAAAGTCTTGATTTTGTTTTGGGGGGTGTGATAGAACAGGTTCTCATACTTGGTTGTTCGAAAAACATTATTTTTCACATATTTTACATTATTACAACACCTCTCTCCTCAGTCTGGCATGAACGGCTCGAATAGTTCCTGTATCAAATGAAGGCCGCCTTCTGAAATACAAAATGTGTTGTGATCGGTCAGCTGGGCCGGTGTGTGCTGTGATTGATCAGCTGGGCCGGTGTGTGCTGTGATTGATCAGCTGGGCCGGTGTGTGCTGTGATTGATCAGCTGGGCCGGTGTGTGCTGTGATTGATCAGCTGGGCCGGTGTGTGCTGTGATTGATCAGCTGGGCCAGTGTGTGTTGTGATCGGTTAGCTGGGCCGGTGTGTGCTGTGATTGCAGTCTGGATCCAGAACACCTGAGAAGAGATGATGCAACTCCTCAGAGGACCTCAGATGATGCCAACCCTGAAACAACATCCAGAACTACCACATTTTGCTATAAGTTTGATTGCATCATATAATAATTGCTGTTAATATTGTTCATCGTCTGTTTTATTACGTCTTATATTGATTTTTCCGTTCTGCTGGTTCGTCTGGTCAGAGGAGAACTGGCCCCCCGCCTGAGCCTGGTTTCTCCCAAGGTTTTTTCTCCATTCTGTCACCGATGGAGTTTTGGTTCCTTGCCGCTGTCGCCTCTGGCTTGCTTAGTTGGGGACACTTCATTTCCGGCGATATCGTTGACATAATTGCAAAGATATTATTTAAACTGAGCTGGATGTTGACATCACTGAATTCAATGATGAACTGTCTTTAACTGAAAAATTAGTGTTTACTATTGTCACTTTGCATTATTGACACACTATTTTCCTAATTAATGCTGTTCAGTTGCTTTGACACAATCTGTATTGTTAAAAGCGCTATATAAATAAAGGTGACTTGACTTGACTATTCTGAGATAATTTTGAAAGAAAGTGAAGGTGATATGTAGCCAAGTATGGGGTCCCATACGACGCAGTTGTGGAATTGAGGGTCAAAGAGAGCGCTGTATATTCACTTCCCCACCTACAATCCCTGCCTGTACCGAGACGCAAACCCACAACCTTTGGGTTACAAGTCTGACTCTCTAACCATTAGGCCACGACTGCTCCCATTTTTACTCACCTCATCAGATTTCACTGGACTGCAGAGTTTAGTGCCAACCCTAAATAAACATACCTGAACAAAGGTAATAAAGGCCTTTAGACTCACAGTGATTTGTTTAAAGATAGAGATATATATCAAATATATATTTTCTGTAAATAAGGTTGCTATGACATCTACATTTTAGAGAAATTTCACAATTCTCAATACCTCAGCAGAATACTGGTGTAACTAAAATTAGTTAAAAATAAGTCCTCAAATTATTGAAAATAATCAAATGGTCCATAATAAAAAAAAAGCAAAGGACAAATACAATACAAAAAAAGATACAAATGGAACAAACTGTAAAATAAAGCAGCATAGTCTTCACTGTAAGAATTAAACTTCCTTTGTTTCTTATTAAAGCTACAAAACTCCTGCATTTTGTCTGTCTTTTGTTGTTTTATTAATATTAAGCACACAGTCTGCAGCAGGAATATTAGCCTGCTGTCACTTTAAAGGGGTCCTATTATGCTCTTTTACAAAGTCTTGATTTTGTTTTGGGGGGTGTGATAGAACAGGTTCTCATACTTGGTTGTTCGAAAAACATTATTTTTCACATATTTTACATTATTACAACCCCTCTCTCCTCAGTCTGGCATGAACGGCTCGAATAGTTCCTGTATCAAATGAAGGCCGCCTTCTGAAATACAAAATGTGTTGTGATCGGTCAGCTGGGCCGGTGTGTGCTGTGATTGATCAGCTGGGCCGGTGTGTGCTGTGATTGATCAGCTGGGCCAGTGTGTGTTGTGATCGGTTAGCTGGGCCGGTGTGTGCAGTATGTGTTTTGATTGGCTCCACTCGGCGCCTGGTCGGGAAATATCACGCCCCTTACCATAGCCGCCTGCGAGCTTCAGTGTAAATATTGTGTCAATATCAAATCAATTTGAGCGCAATTTAAACCCGGATGATTGTAACCATTCTAAGTTCGTCTGCCTTGGGAAAGCTGCGTGTCTCTGACATAGTGATAACACTCGTTGCCTTCTCTAGTGCAGCTCGACCAGGTCTTGTCCCATTCGCCCCACTTGTGATATCACAAATCCCGGAAAATATGCGTTGTAGTCCAAACGAGTCATTAGTTGTAGTTTTTGAAAAGTGATTTCTGTTAAATAAAATATCTCCTTTTGAAATGGACTTTGAGCTTAGATATTTTTTATGCTCAAACAGCAACATTACAGACTAACTAAAGCCCTTTTAAGAGCTGCACCGATCCAATTTATTTTCATTCTCAACCGTTTACGTTCACTTATTACTTAACCGACGAGGGTTTACGTGAATAATCCCCAAGCGCCGCATTTTGACACATTTTTGCATGTATTTGATCATTTAGGCAGCTTAAGCTAAAAGTTGACTTTACATGTACGTGTTCTGCTCCGTCTCTGAGCGCATGCACAGAAAGCCTCCTGAGGAACAGCTCAAGTCCTCTTTCGTGCTTTTAAAAACATGAATAAATCTAATTAACTTTAATAAATCAAGCACATCCCATTTTGCAAGTCACATTACATGATTTTACTGATTTACACGTGAAATTTGACTTTTATGGAGGAGCGACAGCGCACCGTTGGAAAGAGGGTGGAATGGGGCGCAATAATAATTTTATCTCGATTATTGTATTTTCATAGTCGTTGGAGGCCGTAATTGTATTTCTATTAATTGCACAGCTCTATGTGTGCCATGAGATAATTTTATCAAGGTAATGACATCCTAATGTTAGGACTGTGACCTCTGTAATAAAGTCTTAATGCACAAGTTGTTCCAGAAGCACTTGCACACAGACTGCTACATTCAGGAGCACAGAAACTTGACAATGTTGACGTTTTATCTACAAAATAGCTCTGCTACCAGAAAACTTTTTTATTGTGTGTGTGTGTCTATGTAATACTTCATATATACAAATACACAATCATTTATATTGAATATTTATAATAATATTTATGTTTTCCAGCAATCTTCATTAATATATGAATGATTATCTGAGAATAAATATGATATAAAATGTTAAATGCCTGTTATGAGATGTTGTTTTCTATGTTTGTCATTTATTTATTCAAGTATACTGTATTATTCATGTATATTTTTTTATTTAGCAGAAAAAGTGATTTTCCTAATGTGGACACAAGGTCCCTGAGAGAAGCTGCTTGCAACAAATTATCAAATGAGCGAAAGCTTAATTATGAGATGTAATGTTTGAATATTGTAAATTTACATTTTCATGTTTACTTAGTAAGCATTACTTAGATAGTAATGCGATGGCGCCGCAGACAGTGTTTGGCTCTCCAGTGTTTGTACTGTTTTTGTTAGTTTTTCCTGTTTTTTGTTTCTCAAACACGATCAGTTTTACCAGGGATGAGCTGCTGAACATTCGGCAGAACACACCACACAATCTTCTACCGGATTTCGTTTATTCGGACGTTTTGCTGAACGTTGTAGTCGGCGGAGCTGCTGCGCTGATCAAGCGCTTCAGGACGCGCAGACGAGGGAAGAGAGTCAGCGCGCTCGTGAAGCTCAGGAAGCGCGGATTCAGGACGCCGTTGCCCAGCATCCATATGGCGAATCTCCGCTCTCTACCCAACAAAACGGACAAACTTCTTCTGCTCTCCTGGACAAATAAGGATTTTTCACACTCTGCTGCTCTGTGTTTCATGGAAACCTGGCTGAATGACGCCATTCCGGATAGCGCGTTGAGTCTCCCGGGCTTTCAGCTGTTTAGAGCAGATTGCGACGCAGAATCAACGGGGAAAGCGTGTGGCAGCGGGACATGCTTTTACATCAACGAAAGGTGGTGTATAGATGCTACAGCATTAAAGAAGATGTGCTGTTCCGATCTAGAAGAGCTTTTCATTAACTGTAAGCCGTTCTATTCGCCGCGGGAGTTTCACTCGTTCATTCTCGTGAGTATTTACATTCCTCCGCAGGAATCTGTAACATCATATATCAGTTTCTGTGAAGACGTGCATCCCTACCAGGACTCATTTAACATTCAATAATTATAAGCCATGGTTTACAGCAAAACTTCGTCATCTTCGTCAGGCCAAAGAGGACGCCTACAAAAGGGGGGACAGAGTCTTGTACAATCAGGCCAGAAACACACTGAATAATGAGATTAGAGTGGCCAAGAGGAACTACACTAAAATGCTAGAACACCAGTTTTCTGCAAATGAGCCTGCATCAGTGTGGAAAGGCCTGAAGGACATCACCAACTACAAGACACCATCCCCCAGCACTGAGGCCAATCAACAACTTGCTGAAGACCTGAATGAGTTTTACTGTAGATTTGAAACTCCCAGTCTCACACCCCACACCCGCTCTGAACATCTCTCCACACAACCATCAACACCTCCTACAACCCCCCTCTCCCCCACTCCTAGGTTTCAGATCAGTGAGGATGATGTGCGCCAAGGTCTTCAGAAAGAACAAGAGAAGAAAAGCACCAGGCCCAGACGGTGTGACCAGCTGGCCCCCATCTTCTCACAGATCTTCAACAGATCACTGGAGCTGTGCAAAGTCCCTGCCTGCTTCAAATGCTCCACCATCATCCCCGTCCCAAAGAAACCCAAGATAACAGGACTTAATGACTACAGACCTGTGGCCCTAACGTCTGTGGTCATTTGTTGTCTCCGTGTACTGGAAGCTTGTGACACTATAACAAATTCCTTGTATGTGCAAACATACTTGGCAATAAAGCTCTTTCTGCTTCTGATTCTGATTACTTTCATTGTGCCTTATATTGTTTCATTGTGTCATATACCCTAGTTTGTAGCATACACAGATGATGTTGTTACACATGGAGAATAAATGTTGAAATATAATATGGTAGATGTAAGTAGTCCCTAACCGGGACTAAACATCAAAAATGATTGATAACTTTGACCTTTTGACATCATAATCATATTCATATGCGCCCTCTGACCTCATAATACTATCCAGGGGCCTCATGTATAAAACTTTAGATTTCATCCTAAATATGTGCGTACACACAAAAGCTGGATTTTGCGTACGTACAACATTTTTCAGATTTATAAAGCCATGCGTAAGCCAGAACCTGCACAAAATTCCCTTTGTAATACCCAGTCAGCAGACGATTGTGCGTAAATTAATCTCCACCCCGTCTCCTCCCCGAAATATCCATATATGTAGCTTACAACGCCTAGTTTTAATATGCATAACATCATCTGCATATCATTTCCATGCATATTCCAGCCACGTGCCATGTTTTGCATATTCAAATTTATGCAATTCTGCCTATAAAGTAAACATATATTTTAGAATGTAGGCTATATTTGAATGGAGATTTTTTTGCAGTGTAAATAACTGCCTGACTCACCGTGTCAATAACAAAAACAGTTTGAAAATATAACGTGCATATCTTGCAGTTTCCTTCAAATTCTATCTTTTAAATATGGTGTTTGTCACAATATTGGGAAGAGTGCGAAAGGAGTTATCATTAGGTTACTATCTGTGTGCGACACCTGTGAACAGAGGCTCTAGAGTACTGTCATCAAACCTGTTCAAATCAGCCAATGGACTGTTTGATAAACAAGTGCATCCTTATGTCTGTCGTTACTGCCTATGTTCCAAAGCATCAGATGAATCAAGTTCACATCAATGATCATTATTCATGCAAAAGTATTTTCTCAGAACATGAGTTTTGATATTTAGAACACTATTTAAAGCGGAATTGTCATGCGCCAAGCAATCCTCGCTCTGATTAAAACATAATCACAGCCTACCACAGGAAAATTGTTCGAAAGCAGCACATCCACTGCATATATTTCTGTTTAAATTCATATTTAAAAAAAATTATTTCTGGATAATAATTTTATGAAATTTCAGTGCTTAACCTTAATAATTATTGAGAGTGTCATGTATGTCAAATGTAACAGACTTTAAAATCATCCTGTTTGCTTCATTATTTCGCTCACTTCAGTAAAAGAGTGCGTACGCATGGTCTAGCATGTCCGTATGGTGCGCACATATTTATGCCTAGTTTATTTTTGATCAATCCCGATATGTGCGTGGAAAATTACGTACGCACATTTCCATGCCCATTTTGTGCGTACGCAACGTTTATACATCAGGCCCCAGATGCGGAAATCGGCATGCGTGAAATTCCGACATCAACCTTTGAGCTCCTGTGAGGAAATATGTTGTTTGTACGTGTTCGACCGGTGACAAAACCATAAATGTGCTGTCAGGTCATGTTTTTGAAGATTTTATGGTCCGTTCCCACATCCGGATGCATCTGCGGTCCGCATGCTCAGGTATCCGGTTGCATTTTTGGTCACTCTCGCTCTCTCTGTATGGGAGATGTGAGAAAAAGATATTGGTTTTAAGGATAATATCAGAATAAATAAACAATTCTAACAGACTCTCTCTCTCTCACACACACACATTTGCTTAGCTATCTAAATGGGAACACTACACAGACTCCTATTGTTTTTTTATCTACAGTTAATTATACATTTTACAACCTAACACTAACCCGTGTTGTGACATTTTACTCAAAAATATTATGTATGGTAATAATTACAATCAATATGGTGATTGTTTTAATGATTATTTCAATATTAGAAGTCTTAATATAGGCTGTGAGTCTTAGGTTCCCCCTACTGGGCAAGTATGGTGCTTTCCATTGGGCAGCACCAATGAACTAGTGAACTTCCAAGAATATGTCACGGATGGCACAAACAAGTATGATGAATGGCCATGAGGAGACCTGCATCTAGGGAGTGAGGAGGAGACCAAGGCTGAAATGGAAAATGGTTCAAACTAGAAGGAATCTACGATTTGAAAGTCAACCAAAATGAGAATTAATTAATTGTAGCAAAACTAATGGGGTAAGAACAATCAGAGGCCGAGTTGTAAATTTTTGGTTGAAAAGACTGATAAGAACGAGGTATAAATATGGGTGCCTGGACAGACAAAGACTCTGGCTGTCATCTCGGCTTTGTTGCTGTGTTCAATAAAGTCTTATTTTGGCATCTGGAACTCTGTTTCTTGAGTTTTATTTTACGACTTTGAGAAGACCATTGTTTGTTCCACAACACCATCACAGAAAACGTTACATCTTACAAAATAAATAAATAATGGATGTCCGGACATGTCATTGTCATGTTTTATGCAGACTTTACATTGACATAATTCAATTCAATTTAATTCACGTTTATTTCACAGAAAAACATAATATTTAGAACCTTTAATATTTATATTTACAATATTTGTATTAATTTTATACACTATCATCCTGTAAACCTACCATCGCATTAAACTTTCTACATTTTTATATTTTCAGAAACATCATTTAGTATAATTTATCATTTAAAAAGTTGTTTCTTCGCACAGGTCAATCATTTTGAGTATTACTATACATCTGGTTTGCGAGGACACTGCATAGACATAATGAATTTTTTACTGTACACACTGTACACCTACCCATGACACAAAAAATTCTGCATGCGCTTACATTTTCTTTATTAAATATTGTTTTTAAGCGATCTGAATTATGAATTATGAGTCAATAAATTTCCATAAACCACATTCACCTTGTTATATTAGTGTAATACCCATGTCATTATACAAATTTGTGTTCTGATAAATCATATAAACAAGCACGCACATACATAAACATTACAAGCTAAAAGAGACGCTGTACACATTTTAAAATAAAGCAAAAGCAAATCATTCATTTTAAACAAGTATTCAACATTTAAGTTTATTGAACTTATAAAACACATCGTAACATGTTAAACTAAAGCAAAGCAAATCATTTATCATACATTTTAATCATGTATTCAACATTTTATTTGTTTATTGAACTTATAAAACACATTTTAAACGAAAATTTTAGTTTTTCACTAACTACGCATAAACGTTGTTTTCGCAAAAACACAAACATGTACATTCATTTATGCTGCTCACATATTATTGTAGCCCAGCTTGTGTTGAATACAGTATAATCAGACTTTAGCCATTAATATATTTTTAAGATACTGAAAAACGCAAATGTCAAAACGTATCCAGTGATTATATATAACTCGCTGTATAATATAAACATTTAATAGTTTTAGGTCGCAATAAATATGAAAAATGATACCTTACTTTTTTTTAGAGTGCTAAGATGTTCAAATATGAATGAAATTTCCCCCCAAAATAAATAAACAAAACAAAAAGTTTAAGTTGAAATATAAATATAGGGTAAACTTACCTATTAAGATCACATACCCATTAAGCACACTCAGGGGCGGATTTAGTGATTTGGGGGCCCCGGGCAGAATACAGGAATGGGGCCCTATACAATTTCACACATTACCAACCTTGAGGTTCCTTTCACTGTTGGTCGCTGCTGCACGACTGTGTCCCATAGTTGTGTCTAATCTTTTAGATTTTTCATGTACATGTTATAAATAAAGGATTTCTTTAATGTTGTAAATCCCTTGTTCACATTTAAACAGGTTTTAATAGTATTAGAGTAGGTTGGACCCTAGGTGGTGCGTTGGGGTAATTTTCACTATGCAATTGTCTACACAAGGAAAGGCTGTCTAATTCTAAACTATAAATATACATTTATTTTTTATTTATTTTAATTGCACATTTAAATTTAACTGAAGGAAAACATACTTTATAAAAAAATAAACATCTACTATAGTTTCATTTGACAATAAAAATGCTTCACATTATTCTGGGGCCAATGACGTTCATACCTTCGAATGAGATGTTTACAAATTGTACATAAGTTGGAAAATTAAATCCTGCTTTGAGCTCTTCTCACTAACAGAAGTGAAATGTCAGTCTGAGGCAGTCGTGCTGACACACGCACACACACACACACACACACACCTACACATCGCACAAACATTTCTGCACATACTTACATTTTTAATTTAATATTGTTTGTAAGCAATCTTAATTATGAGGACTCAAAACTCTGAAATTTCATCATAAACCAAATTTACGTTGATATATCAGAGTAATTATACAAATTTGTGTCCTGATAAGTCATATAAACAAGCACGCACATACAGTACATAAACATTTCGCGCTAACGAGAGAATTATCCCTATTTTAAATAATAAAATATATGGCATCATAGTTAAGATGTTACTGAAGCAAATCCTACATTTAATCAAGTATTCATCATTTATTTAAGTTTATTGAACTTATAAAACACATTTTAAATGAAAATGTTAGTTTTTCACTAACTACTCATAAACGTTGTTTTCGCAAACATGTGCATTCACTCTGCTCACATATTATTTTAGCTCAGCTTGTTGAATACAGTACAATCAGACTTTAGCCATTAATATATTTTTTAAGATACCGAAAAACACAAATGTCAAAACGTATCCAGTGATTATATATAACACACTGTATAATATAAACATTTACATTTAGTCATTTAGCAGACACTTTTATCCAAAGCGACTTGCAAATGAGGACAATGGAAGCAAACAAAATCAACTATAAATCTATTTACTAGTTTTAATGTACTATTTTACATTTGATAGTTTTAGCTCACAATAGTAATTATTTTGTACTGTACAAACACCTACCCATCACACAAAAATGTCTGCATATGCTTACATTTTTAATTTAATATCGTTTGTAAGCAATCTTAATTATGAGGACTCAAAACTCAGAAATGTGATCATAAACCAAATGTACATTGTTATATCAGAGTAATAGCCATGTCATTATACAAATGTGTAAACAAGCACACACACATACATAAACATTACAAGCTAAAAGAGACATCCCCATTTTAAAGAATATAAAAAATAAATATATATAATTATATATGACAGCATGTTACTATCATGTAACTAAAGCAAATCATTCATTTTAAACAAGTATTCAACATTTGTTGAACTTATAAAACACATCGTAGTAACAAATATGTTACTAAAGCAAAGCAAATCATTTATCATACATCTTAATCATGTATTCAACATTTTATTTATGTTTATTGAACTTATAAAACACATTTTAAACAAAATAATTAGTTTTTCACTAACCCCGCATAAACGCTGCTTTCTCAAAAGCACAAACATGTACATTCATGCTGCTCACATATTTTTGTAGCTCGGTTTGTGCTGAATACAGTATAATAATTAGACTTTAGCCATTAATATTATTTAAAATATTGAAAAAAAACACAAATTTCAGAGCATGTCAAAACATCTCCATTTATCGAACTTATAAAACACAACATACTCTTTTTTTAAAGAAGATGGTAATTCATAAAATGTGATTATATGTAACATACTGTATAAAATAAACATTTACTATAGTTTTAGGTGACAATATAAAAACACCCTACATTTTTCAGAGTGCTTAGAGATAGATCTTTACACAGCAACGTATAAATATGAATGAAATGCCCCCAAAATAAAATAAAAATGTTTAAGTTGAATCATAAACAAAATATCACAGGTCCTATGTGAAACTGAGGGTCTGCTTCAGACAGATGATCTAAGAGAATTGTTTAAATGTGCTACATGTATTTCAAAGCATAACATTATAATGTAACGTTTAAATAAACAGTATAAACATTTAAAATAAACATTTTGTTTGTTTGTCCGGTGGTTCTTAAATTTCAACTAAAGTATAATTTATATTAGATTTATTTCACATCAAACACTTTAGATTCTTTAAAAGTTTCTTTCCTCAAAGTTTTAATACCCTCACACACACACACACGCACGCACACGAGGAAACATGTTGCCTGTATGCTTAAAAATAAAACTACAAATATTTCTCTTATTTTAAATGGATGCGAAGGAGCTTGTGTGTTTGTCATAGCGCAGACGCAGCTCACACATGTCACCTCAAACAGCGTCTCAAATATTTAGATGAAGTTAATGTATCTTTTAGAAAAATATTTTAGAGAAAGACCCTCAATTGTATTCAGTCATTAAAGATGGTTTGGGCAGAGACGTCTATGCCTCTGTGGACCCATGCATCCTAGGAATGTTTCACATATGGAGATTGATTTAGCTGATGCTTGTATGTAATCCAAGAACAGTGTTGGGGAGTAACTAGTTACATGTAACGGCGTTACGTAATTTAATTACCAAAATAAATGTAACTGTAATCAGTTACAGTTACTAAGAAAAAATGTGTAATTAAATTACAGATACATTTGAATATTTACACACATCCACATACAGATTTAACTGATTTATTTCCCAAATTGCACTGACTACTCTGAGACATACGGCCCTATAATATCCGCGATGCGGAAAACACAGACTGGTTCGTACGGTCATAAAAACGGAAGTCCTATAGCCTAACGCAGACGGAATATGCCACATTTTGGACAAATAAATCAAAAGTAGGTCAGTACACTTGAATCAAAACGAGATATGGACTAGTCGCAAAACAACAATATATGAATCCTGCACGTTCTGCGTGTCTGTGGAAATCAGGCACGGACGGGCCATCGGGAGAACCGGGACAATACCCGGTGGCCTGGCAGCCGGTTTGGCCCGCTATTTTAATATTGTTATTGTATAATTGCCTGCCGAATGTACTAAAGCGATTATTTCCGAATTCGCCATCTCCGTGAGGAAGGATTTTGAAAGTCTGACAGTGTTGAGCACTACTGTCAGGTTAACATTGCATGGTGTAAATGTTTGAAAATTATTAACAGTTGCAAATAAAGATTCATTAGAAATTTAGAAAAGTAATCAAACGTAATCAGTAATCATATAATGTTGAATACATGATTAAGATGTATGATAAATGATTTGCTTTGCTTTAGTAACATATTTGTTACTACGATGTGTTTTATATGTTCAATAAATGTTGAATAGTAAATGTAATATGTAATAAATCTGTATGTGGATGTTCCATTCCTTGTGTATCATCATTTGAGTGTATAGCTTTCAGAATGAATGTTACCTCCCCGTTCTTGTTTTATTCATCATCCGCCAAAACCTAGAAACTTTTATTTTACTGAATTCATAGAACTACTTACATCTGTTCTGTTTGTCCAGCTTTGATCCTTAATGGAGATATTAATATTCATGTGGATAATTCTAATAGTAACCATACAGTTGATCTTATGGAAACATTTGATTGTTTTAATTTGATCCAACATGTACATTTTCCAACTCATAACAAAGGTCACACACATGACTTGATGTGTTCTGTTGGGGTGGATATTAACCAGCTAGACAGCAGTGACTTATGTATTAATAGTGACCATAAGCTTCTCACTTTTAAGCTACTTGTTTCTTCTCCAAGATGTGCTCAAAAAAGGGTCATTAGTTTTAGAAATGTCAAGAATATTAATTTTGATAGTTTTTCATCCTGGATCTCAAAACACCCAACAGTTGGAATTGTTGATCAATGATCACTATAATTCTGTTTTATCATCTGCTTTGGATATGTTCACCACTAGGAGAGAATGCAGTTTCATTTAGTAAATCATCTCCTTGGTACACCACTAAACTCAAGCTCTTGAGGTTAAAAGTAGGCAGCTTGAACGACATTATAAGAAATCAAGATTGACTGTCCATAAGCGCATGTATGATGAACATCCGAGTCAATACATTAAAGCACTTAAAGCAGCAAGAACAAAGTACTATACATCCATTATTAATAGATATGTATTAGAATTTATTTTACTGTTCTCAGTTTACCTTTCAATGCTTGGACTAAATCCTCATCAAGCTTGACATGAGCATCCGTTTTTATCCTCTTGTCTCTGTCGTCACCATACAGCACACTGTGTTACACTGAACATAAGGTTAGAACAGGCCCAACATCTCTACAACAGAAGTGCTGAATTCTAAAGTTAGCATGACACTCAGAGTGCCAATAGTCTATTAATTAAACCTCTCATTCACTGATATGAGATTAAACCATACTTACCACTCTCTTATTTGCTCATCTCTCTGTCCTATTCAATGTAACAGTTCACCCAAAAAAGAAATTATATATATATATATATATATATTCTGTAATCAAGTACTCACCCTCATGTTTTTCCATACCCTTTAGGACTTTCGGTAATCTTCAAAAGAAAAACTGATATATTTTAATGCAATCTGACAGATTTCTGACAGTCCCTATTTATGTTAGTGTTAGGATTTGGCTTAGGGTTACTTGCATGTAATTATGCATAATTAGTTGCATAATTAGTTGTTATTATAATAGTAAGTACATGTAACATGTGTAACAAGACACCTTAAAATAAAGTGTTACCTATATTATTTATAATACATTATAAGTTAGTACAATGCAAGAATGCATTTGCTTATGTTATTTACATTTAGTCATTTAGCAGACGCTTTTATCCAAAGCGACTTACAAATGAGGACAATAAAAGCAGTCAAAACTAACAAAAGAGCAACAATATATAAGTGCAAATGACAAATCAATGACACATACACACACACACACACAAACAAAGAAAAACAAGTAGATATAATAGAAAAAATAGAAAGCTAGTGTTTGTTTTTTGTTTTGTTTTTTAAATAAAGAATAAAAAAAAAAGATAAATATAAAGTAGAATTAAAATAGAATAGAAAATGTTAAGAGGGTCAAATAAAGGTGGAACAGATGTGTTTTTAGTCATTTCTTGAAGATGGTTAAGGACTCAGCTGCTGGGATTGAGTTGGGCAGGTCATTCCACCAGGAGGGAACAGTTAATGAAAAAGTATGTGAAAGTGATTTTGTGCCTCTTTTAGATGGCACAATAATACGCCGTCCACTTGCAGAACGCAAGCTTCTAGAGGGCACATAACTCTGAAGTAATGAATTTAGGTAAATGGGTGCAGAGCCAGTGGTGGTTTTGTAGGCAAACATTAATGCCTTTAATTTAATGCAAGCAGCTACTTGTAGCCAGTGCAAATTGATGAACAGAGGTGTGCCATGTGTTCTTTGGATTAATTGTAGAGGTTTGATAGAAGTGGCTGGAAGACCTGCCAAGCTCAGTACTTGGACCACTTCTCTTCTCTGAGGTACCCCAGTAGCTAGATGTTGCGACTTGGACACCTCACCTCTCCAAGATACCTTGAAGGACCTATATGAGAGGTAAGACTCAAACCACTGGCGTGCGGTTCCTGAGATGCCATTTTCCAATAGGGTTGACAGGAGAATCTGGTGGTTCACCATATCAAAAGCAGCAGACAGATCCAGCAAAATAAGTACAGAAGATTTGGCCGCTCTTGCCAGTCTTAGGGCTTCAACAACTGAAAGCAAGGCAGTCTCGGTCGAATGTCCACTTCTGAAGCCAGATTGGTTGCTGTCCAGGAGGTTTTTCTGTGTGCGAAAGGCTGAGACTTGGTTGAACACAACTCATTCAAGTGTTTTTGCAATGAAAGGTAGAAGGGAAACCGGTCTGTAGATCTCTAAAATAGTTGGGTTAAGAGTGGGTTTCTGAAGAAGTGGGGTTATACGAGCCTGTTTAAATGCTGAGGGAAAAACTTAGTGATAAGCAGACCAGTACCTCCACCTCTTCCAGTCAGACGGGGGGAGTGGGAAAAAGAGAAATTATTTGAGAGTGCTGCAGGTGTAGCATTGTCCTCTGGTTTGATCCACGTCTCTGTCAGGGCCATGAGGTTTAGTCTTGAATGACTTGTAATAGAAGTAATAAAATCTGCTTTGTTTACAGCAGACTGGCAATTTCAGAGACCAATAGAAAAAGAAAGTAGTGTATTAGTAGACAAAGTAGTGTATTAATAGGCAAAGTGCGCAAGTTGTTAGGATTGCGCTGCCTACAGTGTGTGATGCATGATTTGTGAGTGGTAGTGATAGTAGGGATTTGGAAACACATAGTAAGAATTGGTTATAAAAACTGAAAATAGAAGAGGAACAAGTAGTAGGAAAGAGAATGATTGGCATGGCCCAGGCGAGAGGCGCATTCAAATACGAAGCTGTTAACGATATTGAATCATTGGTGACATTGTTCTGCTCCGATCCTCATAGAAGGATTGCGCCGCTCGACAATGAGAGGCGCCGATCCTCACGTGTGAATACACTGGTGGATCAAAGAGCTGCATGGAGAGTGATGCACTTTGGGCTTTGCCGGCGTTAAATCACTCATGCCTGATCGCTCATCCCCGCGAGTTCGCCATTTCTTCCTCCGAGTAACTGGGAGGAGAGAAACACAAGAGTGGGGGAGGCGGGGCTCAGCGATACACACACAAACGCGAAGCTGCCAGCATTTTGCTTTGATCTGCCTAGGAGGATTAAGCTGCTTGTGAAACGAGGAGCGCCGATTCTCACATGTAACACACACTGGCTGATTAAGCACGCCTGATCCGTTGCTTCCTCCGAGGTAACTGGGAGGAGAGAAAAATGAGAGTGGGGAGGCAGTGCCGCCTTCCATGAGCAAACAGGGGCAGACTGCTTTCGTGGTTAAAAACAGCCCGTGTCTTTGAGTGCAGTCATAGTGACACACACAATTCAAAGCTGCCAGTGGCAGCATCTGCTCCGATCTACTTAGGATAGAGCCGCTCGATGTAAAGAGGGACGCTGATCCTTACGTGTTCCCTGGCTTCGCTGTTTCTCTCTCCGAGGCTTGCTGAGAGAGGAGAAACGGGAGAGCGGGGCTGCCTTCAGTGAAGGCGGTCCGCGAGTAGAGAAGAGCGAGACTCATGCGCTGAGTGAGCATTCTGTCTCAGTTCGCCATTTCTTCCTCCGAGTAACTGGGAGGAGAGAAACACAAGAGTGGGGGAGGCGGGGCTCAGAGGATAGAGCCGCTCAATGTAACGAGGGGCGCTGATCTTCATGTGTCAGACAGGGATCAAACTAACTTCGCTGCTTCTCTCTCAGAGGCTCGCTGAGAGAGGAGAAACTGGACAGCGTGGCAGCCTTTAATGAAGGTGGTCCGCGAGTGGAGAAGAGCGGGGCTCATCGACGCACAAACATATGCGAAGCTGCCAGCGTTCTGCTTTGATCTGCCTAGGAGTCTTAAGCCACTCAGTGTAACGAAGGGCGCTGATCCTCACGTGTAACACACACCGGCAGATCAAGCATGCATGATGTGTGCCAGCATGAAATTGCTTAAGCCTGATCGCTCAACCCGCGAGCTTGCTGTTGCTTCCTCCGAGATAACTGGGAGGAGAGAAACATGAGAGCGGGGAGGTGGGGCCGCCTTCCGAGAACGAACAGGGGCAGACTGCTTTTGTGGTAAATGCAGCCCGTCTCTGTGAGCGTAGCCATAGCGACACACACACAAATTCGAAGCTGTCAGTGACAGCGTTCTGCTTCGATCCACCTAAGAGGATAGAGCCGCTCAATGTAACAAGGGGCGCTGATCTTCATGTGTCAGACAGGGATCAAACTAACTTCGCTGCTTCTCTCTCAGAGGCTCGCTGAGAGAGGAGAAACTGGACAGCGTGGCAGCCTTTAATGAAGGTGGTCCGCGAGTGGAGAAGAGCGAGGCTCATGCTCTGAGTGAGCGGGCAGTCTCTGCGTGGGGGCTGCCCAGACAGGCGACGCACTCACTGCCCTTCTGCATCATGCAAGATTCCCTGCACGAGCCACACTCGCAGCGAGACATTTGCAACAACGTCACTAGAAATTTTGCTCTTTTAGAACTTACCTCTTAGAAATAAGAGCGGGGAGGTGGGGCCGCCTTCCGAGAACGAACAGGGGCAGACTGCTTTTGTGGTAAATGCAGCCCGTCTCTGTGAGCGTAGCCATAGCGACACACACACAAATTCGAAGCTGTCAGTGACAGCGTTCTGCTTCGATCCACCTAAGAGGATAGAGCCGCTCAATGTAACAAGGGGCGCTGATCTTCATGTGTCAGACAGGGATCAAACTAACTTCGCTGCTTCTCTCTCAGAGGCTCGCTGAGAGAGGAGAAACTGGACAGCGTGGCAGCCTTTAATGAAGGTGGTCCGCGAGTGGAGAAGAGCGAGGCTCATGCTCTGAGTGAGCGGGCAGTCTCTGCGTGGGGGCTGCCCAGACAGGCGACGCACTCACTGCCCTTCTGCATCATGCAAGATTCCCTGCACGAGCCACACTCGCAGCGAGACATTTGCAACAACGTCACTAGAAATTTTGCTCTTTTAGAACTTACCTCTTAGAAATAAGCTCTTTTAGGCTCGCCAGATGGCGGCAGGGGATAAGCTGGGACCGCTGTTGCTGCGACGCTTAAGGCAGCGGAGAAGCGGCGAATCAGCCGAGCAGAGGGTCGCTGGTTCAGCTTGATCCGCTGCGAAGGCGATTCTACAGCGAGAGGCTTCGAGTCTTGTAGTTTAGCGAGAAACTTAGTCGTCGCTTCAGTCGAAGTGAGGATCCTATGGCGAAGTGCCGCTTAAATAGCCAGATGCTCCGCCAATTCTGGTGGGCCTAGTCGCCATAGGCTCGTGCAGCTCCGCTGCCGAGCCATCAGTTCGTTTTTTAATTCACTGCACAAACCAATGGCCGTGCAGTTACACTGTGTTATTGAAAGGCTTCAGTATTCGGAGAAAAATTAGTTTTTCCCCATAGCGTCTTAGCAAAATGCAGTACTCATTCCCTTATCTCAGGGAACCCGAGGTTACGAGACAAAAACATCCTCATACAATACAATTTAAATATTAATGAAATAAATCAAGAGAAAACAGAACAAAAGTTAATAGTGAAAACAAAACAAAATATTACCATGCAAAATAAAACAAAATTAAAGCTAAAATATTATCAAATTAAGCATATGCCTGAAAAAAAAGATGTTTTAAGAGAAGATTTAAATGTGGATAGAGTAGGGGATAGTCTAATAGACAATGGTAGGGAATTCCAGAACTTTGGACAAAGAACTGAGAAAGCCCTGTCACCTTTGGATTTAAGTCGAGATTTTGGAACATTTAATACCATCTGGGTGGAAGATCTAAGTGTTCTCTCAGGAGAGTAGGAATGGAGAAGATCTGAAATATAAGTAGGGGCAAGACCATGAAGTGATTTAAATACAAATACTAAAACCTTAAAATCAACTCTGAATTGAACAGGTAACCAATGAAGTGACGCTAACACAGGTGTGATATGTTCTCTTTTTTTTGTCCCTGTTAAAAACCGAGCCGCGGTGTTCTGTACTAGTTGCAAGCGCGAGAACTGATTTATTCCAGCATATAGAGCGTTACAATAGTCCAACCTGGTTGAGATGAATGCATGAATAACGGTCTCCAAATCACTAAAGCTCAGAATATTTTTAAGCTTGCGGAGTCCCCTAAACTGCAGAAAACTGGCTCTAACTACAGAATTGATTTGTTTATCAAATTTTAACTCAGGGTCAAGGGTAACTCGCAGATTTTTTACATTATCGCAAATGTTTTCTTGAAGGGGGCCCAGGGTAGAACTTAGATTATTTAAAAGATGTGAAGGGCCAAACAACATAACTTTAGTCTTTTTCTGATTTAGTTGAAGGAAATTATTGTCCATCCAAACCTTAATGTCCTCTAAACAAGCTAGCAGAGAGGACACTGAATCAGTACCTGATTTTAAAGGAAAATAGAGCTGAGTATCATCGGCATAAATATGTTCTGAAACTTTATGGGACTCAAAAATTCAACGGAGAGGGAGTAAATATAAAGAAAATAAGATTGGACCCAGAATTGAGCCCTGGGGCACCCCAATAGTGCTTAATCTGTGGTAGTTCACGATTATTTAATCAGGAACTACTTTTTTTTCCATACCTCCCCAAGAACTACTAAGAACTGCTGTAAACAGGTTCATAATTAATATGAATAATGCATAATGTATAATTAATTCTAAAGTGAAGGTCATGGTAACTCACTAGTAGTGACTCACGTATTACCAAATTCTTCAGAAGGAATTACTAATTAGTTGGATCAGTATTCTAAAGTGAATAACACGATAACTCTAGTAATTACTGAAATCATTGTAAGCTTTCTAGGTTTTTGTAAGATTCTGGATAGTAATTCCTTTTGCTAGATTTGGTAACATTGAGTCATTACTAGTGGGTTACCGGGATCTTCACTTTAGAATTAATTATACATTATGCATAATTCACATTAATTATGAACCTATATAGTAGCTCTTAGTAGTTCTCTGGGATATATTAAAAAAAAGCAGTTACTGATTAGCTAATGGTGAACTACCACTTTCAGCTGAGCACTATTACTTCCTAATCGTTAATCAGAGTTTCTTGTTAGTTAATCATATTTACTAGAATGTTATTAGTGCATTAGTTATTTGTTCCTGTGTAGTTAATCATTAATGACAGAAGAGTATTCTAAAGTGTTACCCAATAATTTTTTTAATGCACTTCAAGTAAGCATGTTAGGAGTATAATTATACTGCTATAATTATACTCCTATACTATAAATATATATATCTGAATTTCAAGCATATTTTTAAGGGGTCATCGGATGAAAGTCTGACTTTTTCCATGTTTAAGTGCTATAATTGAGTGTCCAGTGCATCTACCAAAACGTGAAAAATAATAAACCAGTAATTTTTGTTTTGTAAGCCTTTTTCTGCAAGCATTTGAGAAATTCAGCCGATCAGATTTCTCTCCCCTTGTAACGTATGAAGGGGTTCTTATTATAATATTACCGCCCATTAATCTGCACGTTTCCATCCACTGCGCTCAGCCACCATTGCTGTTTTCGCAAGCGACACCGGTGTACTTGGTCAGACGTCAAGGAAAAAGTTTGCGAAAAACATACTAAATGTTCTGTCGTTGGCTACACAGACAAACACAAATGTGACCCTGGACCACAAAAACAAGCCTTAAAGGGATAGTTCCCCCAAAAATGAAAATTCTGTCATCATTTACTCACCCTCAAGTAGTTTCAAACCTGTATAAATGTCTTTGTTCTGCAGAACACAAAGGAAGATATTCTGAAGAATGTGGGAAACAGAGCAGTTCTGGGGCACCATTGACTACCATAGTATTTTTTTCTCCTACTATGGAAGTCAATGGTGCCCCAAATTAATCTGCACGTTTCCACCCACAGCACTCAGCCGCCATTGTTGTTTTCGCAAGAGACTGCGGTGTAGTTGTTCTGATGCCATGGCAAAACTTTGCAGAAAACATTCTACATGTTCTGTCGTTGGCTGCACAGATGAACACAAATCATTTTTTAGAGTCCCAGCCTCAAAGGAGACAAGAGAGGAGTGGATTTATTTTATTTTCGACACAACGGACGGAAGGGGGGTGGGGTGCACAGTAACTCATTATCATTTAAAGAGACATACACCAAAACGGGTTGGTGTGAGCAGAGCTGTTTTTGACAAGGCATAAGGGGTGTTTTTACACAGCCATTGAGTGTTTTTAAGCAAAATATGTTACAGACATTTCATGAAGACCCTAATAAATCATGCCAACTTGTGGAAAATGTTCATCTTATGACCCCTTTAATACATTTAAGAGTACTTCTTTTTCACCTAGGATATGAATAGAGCGGTCTAATCCAAGTCTTCTGAAGAGATATATTTTATTTTATATTTTATAAACAATGATAAACATACATAGAGCACATAAAAATTTCTCAGTAAAACTTGTACAAATGTATATATATATATATATATATATACATATACAAAAAGTAGAGATTCACTTGCATTTGAGTCGAAATATGTTGTTAGTCATGCTATGCAAATTTCATCTAAACAACAACGTTGGTCATACAATCACAATCAACTAACATATCATTACACAACATCACTGAACGTTCAATTTAACATTATTTGTGAGATTAACGTACTATTAAAAAAACACACATTTTGCTAGAGCTCATTTACCTACCCCTCTCAACATCAGATACACTTCTCTGCTCGGGGGAAGGTAGTGGTTTCACAGGTAAAAGACGAACAACCCACTAATTACTTAATGTTGACACTGGAGGTCGCACAACAATAATTAACTGAACAGAAATATAGACATTTTGGTGAAAGACATAACATTCACAGGAACATTTTTAACACTGTTACACAAGTTACTCTTAAAGAAAAAAAGTACTGACAAAAATCTCAACATAACACATCTTCAAACTTTCCATTTAGTTGTGATATGGAAACACAACACTTCAGAGCAATATTAAGTAGGAAAGTAAACATTTTTGAATACATCCAGTCAAAACATCCAGGAACTGCATGTTCATACTTCATATTATGTTCTGCTCTGTTTGTTTATTTAATTTTAAAGTATTCAAACTCTCAATTGCACACTCTTTTGTGAGCTTTTCCCATTCTTTTGGGATCTCACCCTGACCCTGGAATTTTTTATTGTAGTGCTTTTCCAGATCTTTCTGGAACCTGTACACAAACCATTTCCAGTATGGCAGCTCAGAGGTATCAAAGGTGATGCTCCACTTTGCATAATCACCTCCTGCTCTTCTGTATTCTTTATATAGAAACCACTCATTTGATGCACAAAACCTTTTACCACTGGACACTAAAGTTGTGCAAATATCAGCACTGAGATGCTCTGTTTGATGGTAATGCCAACCTTTGATCCCATCCACTCGATGGAAGCGAACATTGTGATCTCCAGGATGATCTTTGGTGGTGTTGGTGCAGATGGCTGTACAGAACGGACACTGAACCCAACAGCACTGACAGAAGTGATCAGTCAGAATCTCATCTGGCCTGAACTTGATGTCCAGTTTTTCATCAAATGCATATATGTTAAACTCTTTACTGATGTCAGTCATTATAGCAGGGAGTTCTTTTCTTATCACATCTTCTAGGAGGTTGAAATCATCAACATCATCGTGTTTGACCCCACTGAGGTCTTTTTCAGAGAAGATCAGCACACCTGAGAGCTTCTCTGTGAAACCCTTCAACCACAAACCAACATCTCCACTGTTCACTTGAACATGTTCAGTAGATTCATTTGCTGCGTCCATGATATGACCCCTTTAATACATTTAAGAGTACTTCTTTTTCACCTAGGATATGAATAGAGCGGTCTAATCCAAGTCTTCTGAAGAGATATATTTTATTTTATATTTTATAAACAATGATAAACATACATAGAGCACATAAAAATTTCTCAGTAAAACTTGTACAAATGTAACACTCTAATCACCGGACAGACACTAGAGCTTTCAATGCATGCGTTGTTTATTCTGTAACACAAGGAGAAATATATTTTCTCTGGTGATACAGTGGGCATTTATACATATACTGTATATATATATATATATATACAAAAAAAAAGAGATTCACTTACATTTGAATTTAAATATGTTGTTAGTCATGCTACGCAAATTTAATCTAAACAACAATGTTGGTCATACAATCACAATCAACTAACATATTACACAACATCACTGAACGTTCAATTTAACATTATTTGTGAGATTAACGTACTATTAAAAAAACACACATTTTGCTAGAGCTCATTTACCTACCCCTCTCAACATCAGATACACTTCTCTGCTCGGGGGAAGGTAGTGGTTTCACAGGTAAAAGACGAACAACCCACTAATTACTTAATGTTGACACTGGAGGTCGCACAACAATAATTAACTGAACAGAAATATAGACATTTTGGTGAAAGACATAACATTCACAGGAACATTTTTAACACTGTTACACAAGTTACTCTTAAAGAAAAAAAGTACTGACAAAAATCTCAACATAACACATCTTCAAACTTTCCATTTAGTTGTGATATGGAAACACAACACTTCAGAGCAATATTAAGTAGGAAAGTAAACATTTTTGAATACATCCAGTCAAAACATCCAGGAACTGCATGTTCATACTTCATATTATGTTCTGCTCTGTTTGTTTATTTAATTTTAAAGTATTCAAACTCTCAATTGCACACTCTTTTGTGAGCTTTTCCCATTCTTTTGGGATCTCACCCTGACCCTGGAATTTTTTATTGTAGTGCTTTTCCAGATCTTTCTGGAACCTGTACACAAACCATTTCCAGTATGGCACAGAACGGACACTGAACCCAACAGCACTGACAGAAGTGATCAGTCAGAATCTCATCTGGCCTGAACTTGATGTCCAGTTTTTCATCAAATGCATATATGTTAAACTCTTTACTGATGTCAGTCATTATAGCAGGGAGTTCTTTTCTTATCACATCTTCTAGGAGGTTGAAATCATCAACATCATCGTGTTTGACCCCACTGAGGTCTTTTTCAGAGAAGATCAGCACACCTGAGAGCTTCTCTGTGAAACCCTTCAACCACAAACCAACATCTCCACTGTTCACTTGAACATGTTCAGTAGATTCATTTGCTGCGTCCATGATCTTCTGCTGCAGGAGTTCAATGTTCTTCTTCATCTTGGGTAAAACACTGACACTGAACTTATCAGTGATAAACTGATTGACTTCATGTCTGATGAAACTCTTAAAGTGATCTCTGGGATTGTGAATGTAGTTCATGTATTGATTGAAATCCTCCTCTTCTGCCAGTGTCTTCAGGATGTGTATCTCCAGATTGGATCTGTTTCCATTCAGTGATTCACAGTCTGTTTGAATGTCATCTGATAAATCTCTGGCAGTCTTCTTGTAGACACTTTGCTTAACAGGCTCTCTGAGTTTCTGACAGATGATCTCACCAAAAATGACAGCTGATGAAGCTCCATGGAGGTGTTTCTGGAAAACACTATAGTATTCTTTTCTCTTCTTGTCAACGTATATTACAGGATCATTGGCTTCCCTGAACAGTCTGTGTTGGCCAGTGATCATCTTGTTTGCTCTCTTAGAGATGGACAGAACCAAATCCATGAAGAATTCATTCTTGAACACATAGTGCACTGATGCTTCCTCGTGTTCGGTTTCTCTTGCCTTGATGTAATCTGTGAGTTGTTGAATACAGCTTTTGTTGTAGCCCATCTTTGAAATGTTAAATGACTGAATCATTTCGTCTGTCTGCAGAGAAACATCTGTGACAAATGATCTTATTTGGGCCTCGTCCTCTTTAGATAGAATGCAACCCAACTTCTCTTTAGCTGATCTGAAGGCATTTGTTAAAGCTCCGGTAAATCCACTGGATTTCTTTACCTTCACATAATCAGAAAAACTCAGTACTTTGAAAATATACTTGCTCTCCCCCCAGTGGTCTACAGGAGCACTTTTATAGATGTCACTGAGGAGGATTCTTACATCTGTCAATATGTCAATCTCTTTGATTGCAGGAGTGTCTTTGATGATGTTTTTCACACACAGTTTCCAAAACAAATCAAACTCTTTCTTCACTGTTTCTTCATCATTTGCTTTGTCTTTGAGATTTAAGGCAAGTTCTTTGCTCTTTTCCAAGAGAGTGTTTTCATGATGTGTCCTCTGAGCATCGATCTTTTTCCTCAGGTCTCGCTGCTGAAGAACCTCATTTAATTTCCTCTTTGTCTCTCTCACAATGTTTTCCTGAACATCTTTGATTTTGGTTTCAAATGACATTTTCCACTGAATCAGTAAATCGGCATCTGTGTCTTTTTCAAAGAACTCTGACATTGATTTTTCCACTTCTTCATTTGTCTTCTTCAGTTCTCTCTGAAGATCAGTTTCCTCAACCTCATTAATTACTCCATTTTCTATTTTGTTGTGTAACTCGTTCTCAGTTTCCATCATGGCTCTGCGAAGACTCCAGGACCACTTGCTGTATTCAGTCTCCAGTTTCCTGTAGGCTGAGATCTCCAGAGAATTTCTGAAGCTGAAGACGAATCGTTCCTTCAGTAAAGCCTCCCAGAGATCTTTAATACGATCTTTCAAGTGTGTCAGCCTCATTCCATGTGATTTTGAGGCATGAGACATAATAGTTTTCTTCAGTTCTTGAATGTTCTCACAGTAGTTTGGGTTTGGTGGTGCCATCGGTGGGCTGCCCTCCCAAAGCTGAGCAAAATACTTCACATCTTTCTGAACATCAAATTTAATGATATCACTGAAACGTTCTGCATCACAGACTTCATCTTTAGCAGCGAGTTTTGTCATCTCGTCCAGTTTCTCCTGCAGTCGTCTCCTTCCCTCCATGTTTTTCTCTCCAGCTGTGATGTCCGACACGTTCTGATGCACAAACACACAGCTGGGATTCAGTCTGACCTTCTTCATCCTCAGGATGGCCTGAACAACAATCTGAAGAATGTCCTGTATCTCAGATGGGTTTTCACCAAAGATGTTGATCAGTGTCAGATTTCCAAGACCAACAACAAATGTGGCCAGTTCATTGTCATGATGTCTTGTTGACCTTCCAGCCAGTTCTAGAGCACGAAGACCCTCAGTATCAACAACTAGAATATAGTCACAGGTGAGCATTGTTCTCATCTCGTCTGAGACTCTGACCAGCTGCATGAAAGCTCCTCTGGTGCACCTGCCAGCGCTGACAGCAAACTGGAGTCCAAACATGGCATTGAGCATGGTGGATTTCCCAGAGCTCTGGATCCCTAAAATTGACAGCACAAAGACTCTCTGGTCTCCCAGTTTCTGGACGAGTTGATCTAGAACAGCAGAGACCCAGATTACAGGAACATGAGCAGCATCTCCATCCATCAGTTCCAGTGGAAATCCAGAGATCATCATCTCTGCTGCGAGACTCGCGAGAGAAGAGAAGTCTTTCAGGTCTTTCTTGTTCTTCTTTACAGATGAACATGATTCATAGATCTGACCGATCTCCCTCATGATGTGCTCCACACCAAAGGTTGCAGCTTGAAGATCCTCGGATATTCTCTCAAGCTCAGATTGTTCAGCTCTGAGATGTTCAGATTTATTATGGTTCTCTTTCAGTTTCAAGACTGCTGACCACTTTTCATCATATTTGTGATGTAGAGCAGAAAGATCAGCTGATGCATGTTCATCCAGAAGGATTCTGAGCCATTTAAGAAAAAACATCTTTGTGGCAGCGTGTGAGTTCATTTCTTTAATAAAGAGCTTCATAAACTCACTGATGTCAGATTCATGCTGTTGCTCAAGGATTTTCCTCATTTCTGTGTGTTTTTTACTTATTTCCATTTCTGTCTCATCTGCTCGAGTTCGATGTAGTTCTTTGTTCTTCTGACTCCACTGATGCCACAGTTTCCCCTGATGAGGCAGAAACGATTCTTTGATTTCTCTCAGATCTTTCTTCTCCAGTAAACTCATCATCTTCTGTGCTGCTTCTCTTCCTCTCCTGCAGTCATCATCATCTTCCTCATCTACTCTGATGTCTGAGTGTTTGGACACATCTTCAAGTCTGAAAGTGTGAGATGAATCTGAAAGACAAGCATTTATAGCTCTTCTGAGTTCTTCAGACACATCTGATTGATTTCTGTCTTTCAGACCAATTTTATATTTTCTATTCCTCATCTCAGTGAGAGCTAAATCATCCTCAGTAAGGAGACAAATGAGTGGCTTTGAGTCCTTGTACAGGTTTTGAACTTTTATCATGTTTCTATCATTCCTGTCGAGTTGTGGCAGAAGAACAACATTGACTGAGCACATGTCAGTGAGGATCTGCAGCTGTTTCTCGTGGTCTCCTGCATCACCGTGTAGATTACAGAAAAATATAATGTGGCAACAATGTGTAAAAGAGTTGGTATATGTTTATGTGGTAGGTCCAGTGAAGTTCTTCCTGCCTACATGTGGTTGGTGAGTCTGTTCATCAACTGCCCTATCGGTGGGCAGTGGAAAGAGTATATGATGTATGCAAATGCCCAATATTTTCCTTATTTTTCATATTCATTCATACAGCTCAGTTATTCTTTATGATTCTTTTACATTATATTCATATTACTGTTTTATGTTACACATATACTCAAGCATTATTCATTATCCATTTATTCTCTTTATTTCCATTAATATGCATATTCCATGACGTAATATATGTTTCTTCATTTGACATATAATAAATTACATGTTATGATATTTGGATAGGATGTTGGAAACTTACTTTCTGCAAAAATATGTTTTATATGCAGGAATGTTTGCTAAATTTGTCCTCTGCCTCTGCCTACATATTCTTTTCCAGGAGATGGTATTTGGTATTTGCATGGTGATATTTGAAAATTGCCAAGATCTGCTGTTCTGGTCAGAAGGTGTAAAAACCACAGCTACATTTGTATCTTCTCGTTGATCTCATTGATCTCACCTGACCTAGCTCTGAACTTCAGGTTAATTTAGATGGAAGAACACAGTTGGCAGGACGTAGATATTGACACAGTGGATAAATTAATTTGACATCTATAGATCAGACCAAAACATATCGTGATTTTGTTGTAGCATCTCTAGTATATATATTATTCTAATTGGTTTTTCAGACAGCTTTTCTTCTACTCTCCTCACATGCTCCTCATAGGCCTTTGTCTTTTGACTTCTGAAGATTATTATACTTAGATCAGATGGCTATTTTAGACATTTTAGCAGAATATACATATACAGAATATGATTTTGTATTCATTTTAATCTTTTTCATTAATTTTTTTATCTTTTATTATAATTTTCATCTACAATTGTTACCAATTATGATATTATTTTTAAATAAACAATAATTTTACTGAAAGACTTCCTCTGCCTGGATCTCTCCTGCATCAGTATATAAACCGGTTGACTAGATAGACAGAATAGTGTCATGAATCACCCCTTTTTTTCCTGCATCCAGTGTTCGAATTTTCAAAGCTTTTTAGGTTTATCGTTGAGAAAACCTAATAACCTAATGACTGTTCCAAGAAAAAAACGTTTTCAATATCAGTTTAATTAGGTTTACCAAACAATCATTAAGCAAAGAAGAATTAAATATCTTACCCATAGGCAGAGAGTGAGCCAACTACAGCATAAGGCTAAAGTAGCCTAATGTTAGTGTACTCTATTAACTACTTGCAGTGATACTTAAAGTGATAACAATATAATAAAAACATTCTGAGTTACTAATTATAACACTTTAATTTTCAGTTATTCAAACAGTGAGTAAATTATGGAGAAAGCGAGCAAAGAACATTTACATTAAATATCACTGACTTCAGTCTAGCCAGAGTTTAAGCACTCAAAACTCCTGTTATAATCAATGAAGCTGTCCATACACTTTATGATAAATTAATCTCTTACTTACATTGTACGTACATCTGTACTTTGTAGCTTATGATGAGAGAATTTCACAAGTTTCAGTCAGAATTCACTCAGTGAGCGCGCGCACTGATCAAAACTCCGGTAATTCAGAGATGACTCATCTGAATGCTTCTGATTGGCCATTGCATTCATAAACGCAACAGAATCATGTGTGATTAGTTATAATGCACAACGCTGTAAAACTCTTAAAACAAAATATGATGTAACATGAGCATGTCTAATTTAATACAGCAATTTATACTTTTTGTTTAATCTCCATTTTCACTAGTTTCATTTCAGTATTATAGTTTTATTGAAAAACCAGGGGACTCATGTGACGAGTCGGCTGCCTCCCCCCTAATTATCATCATCACCCCGTCCCTTAATCGCTGCCCTCCTATAGGAGTGGGTGCGTGAGAGAGGAGGGGCGCAGAATCATCCAGGTCAGGCAGCGTGTGATGAGGCACACCTGAAGGGAATGGAGCCTCATCACAGCCACTGTTAAAATGCAGAGCGTGCCTCTCCTCGAGAGACACGCTGGTGTCCTTGTGGATCCAGGAAGGCTGGATCCACAAGGACACCAGCGTGTTGAGGGATCTCCGTGCCGCCGAAGATGCGAGGTGCTAGAACCGCACCCGTTACATGGCCGTCGGGCCAGGATGCCGAGCCATCTAGTCTCTTTGAGCGCTGTGGGCAAAGAGAAGGATGAAGCCGCTGGAAGAAGCTGCCCCAACTTCAAGAACCCCGCAGCATGACGAGGACACCAGATCCCCTGTTTAATTTGAACACTCTTTCCCTTTGGACACTTTTACCCCTTTTTTGGACTTAATGTTGACTTTCTGTTAATAAAAGCCTCTCTGAGGCCTGACGCCACACCCACTGTGTCTGTCATTTGCTCCTCCCGTGACAAATAGATATGAGTTGGATGTGAATTTACCAATTCTCACTAGCTGTTGCCTATCTGTCAGAAGCTGGTGATCCATTGACAGATAGAGCTAGGAACAGAGAGCTGGATTAGTTTGGTCAGGAGGAGTGCTGGGATGGTGGTGTAGAAGTCCAAACTGAAGTCCACAAACAGGATCCTCGCATAAGTCCCTGATCTGTCCAGATGTTGGAGGATGTAGTGCAGTCCCATGTTGACTGCATCATCCACAGACCTGTTTGCTCAGTAAGCAAACAGCAGGGGGTCCAGTGATGTCCTTCAGATAAGCCAACACTAGTCTTTCAAATGACTTCATGGCCACAGCTGTAGTCATTAAGTCCTGTGATTTTGGGTTTCTCTGGGATGGGGAAGATGGTGGAGCATTTGAAGCAGGAAGGGATTTCGCACAGCTCCAGTGATCTGAAAATATGGAGGCCAGCTGGTCAGCACAGGTTTTTAGATAGGCTGATGTAACACCATCTGGGCCTGGTGCTTTCCTTTTCTTCTGTTTCCTAAAGACCTGACGCACATCATCTTCACTGATCTGAAGAGCAGGAGGGGGGAGAGGGGGGTTGCTGAAGGTGTTGATGCTTGTGTAGAGAGATGGTCAGAGCGGGTGTGCGGTGTGAGACCGGGAGTTTCAAATCTACAGTAAAACTCTTTCAGGTCTTCAGCAAGTTAATAGTCAATACTGGGAATAGTCTCTTGTAATTTGTAATGTCTTTCAGACCTTTCCACATTGAAACAAGGTCATTGGCTGAAAAGTGGTTTTCCATCTTTTTAGAGTAGCTCCTCTCAGCCACTCTAATCTCCTTATTCAGTGTGTTTCTGGCCAGATTGTACAAGACTCTGTCCCCACTCCTGTAGGCATCCTTTTTTGGCCTGGCAAAGCTTTCTGAGTTTTGCTGTGAACCATGGTTTGTCATTGTTGTATGTTAAATAAGTCCTGGTAGAAATGCATATGTCCTCACAGAAACTGATGTAAGATGTTACAGTGTCTATGAGCTCGCCCAGATCAGTGGTTGCAGCTTCAAAAACACTCCAATCAACGGGCTCACAACATTCCCGCAGACATTGCAAGACCATAGGGGTCTTAGTGAATTGTTATCGGGTCTGTCAAGTGGCAAAGACGGCACAGAGAGAGGAAGCAGAAGCAGGGATGCTGGGCGGGGCTAAGGAAACCACCCACAAACCATAGCTATCAAGCATATTCCTCTCTAATGCCAGGGTGTCTGTCATTTGCTCCTCCCGTGACAAATAGATATGAGTTGGATGTGAATTTACCAATTCTCACTAGCTGTTGCCTATCTGTCAGAAGCTGGTGATCCATTGACAGATAGAGCTAGGAACAGAGAGCTGGATTAGTTTGGTCAGGAGGAGTGCTGGGATGGTGGTGTAGAAGTCCAAACTGAAGTCCACAAACAGGATCCTCGCATAAGTCCCTGATCTGTCCAGATGTTGGAGGATGTAGTGCAGTCCCATGTTGACTGCATCATCCACAGACCTGTTTGCTCAGTAAGCAAACAGCAGGGGGTCCAGTGATGTCCTTCAGATAAGCCAACACTAGTCTTTCAAATGACTTCATGGCCACAGCTGTAGTCATTAAGTCCTGTGATTTTGGGTTTCTCTGGGATGGGGAAGATGGTGGAGCATTTGAAGCAGGAAGGGATTTCGCACAGCTCCAGTGATCTGAAAATATGGAGGCCAGCTGGTCAGCACAGGTTTTTAGATAGGCTGATGTAACACCATCTGGGCCTGGTGCTTTCCTTTTCTTCTGTTTCCTAAAGACCTGACGCACATCATCTTCACTGATCTGAAGAGCAGGAGGGGGGAGAGGGGGGTTGCTGAAGGTGTTGATGCTTGTGTAGAGAGATGGTCAGAGCGGGTGTGCGGTGTGAGACCGGGAGTTTCAAATCTACAGTAAAACTCTTTCAGGTCTTCAGCAAGTTAATAGTCAATACTGGGAATAGTCTCTTGTAATTTGTAATGTCTTTCAGACCTTTCCACATTGAAACAAGGTCATTGGCTGAAAAGTGGTTTTCCATCTTTTTAGAGTAGCTCCTCTCAGCCACTCTAATCTCCTTATTCAGTGTGTTTCTGGCCAGATTGTACAAGACTCTGTCCCCACTCCTGTAGGCATCCTCTTTGGTCTGGCAAAGCTTTCTGAGTTTTACTGTGAACCATGGTTTGTCATTGTTGTATGTTAAATAAGTCCTGGTAGAAATGCATATGTCCTCACAGAAACTGATGTAAGATGTTACAGTGTCTATGAGCTCGCCCAGATCAGTGGTTGCAGCTTCAAAAACACTCCAATCAACGGGCTCACAACATTCCCGCAGACATTGCAAGACCATAGGGGTCTTAGTGAATTGTTATCGGGTCTGTCAAGTGGCAAAGACGGCACAGAGAGAGGAAGCAGAAGCAGGGATGCTGGGCGGGGCTAAGGAAACCACCCACAAACCATAGCTATCAAGCATATTCCTCTCTAATGCCAGGTCCATCGTACAAAAAATGGATAATATGGAGCTGCTGGTTGCTGCTGAAAACTTTGCTTGTGAATGTTGCATCACGATAATCATTCCCAACGCTGCTGTAGAGTTAGCAGGTTGCACTATGCACTGTCAAATCATGACGGAAACTCTGGTAAGAGCAGAGGTAGAGGAGTTTCCATATATATGTACAAAATGGCTGGTGTTCACTAAGCCGCATTATAGATAAACATTGTTCATGGGATATCGAGATTTATCTGCCGAGAAAGCTAACAACAGTGGTTACTACAGCCATTTACATACCCTCTACATTACAAGTTGTTCTGACACGTCACAGTGAACAAACACGTCCGAGTCTATTAAAATCAGAAACCATGGATGACGAAAGAAATCCACAAACACCTCAAATCATGGGATACTGCCTTCAAGTCATGAGACAGGGCCTTGTACAGCATGGCAAAAGGAGGATTGAGAACCACTTCACAGATAACAACACTAGGTGGGTGTGTCAAGGAGTACAACATATTACAAACTACAAGGGCAGCAGCCCTTCAAACCCTAACAACGACAGTCTAAGTGACTACAGACCATTGCTCTCACTGTTATGAAGTGCTTTAAGAGACTGGTACTGAGGCATATTAAAACTAGCCTCCCTCCTGACTTCAACCCACATCAATTTGCGTCCAGGCCAAATAGACCTATGGTGGATGCAATTACCACAGCTACACATAGCACTGGATCACCTGGAACACAAAGGGACTTATGTTTGCATGCTCTTCATTGATTACACCTCTGCTTTTAACAATATATTACCAGACAACTGCTTCACCTGGGCTTTTCATCTCCAATTGTATTCGTATGAAAGAAGAAAGTCATTTATACCTAAAATGGCTTGAGGGTAAATTGTAGGGTAATTTAAATTTTTTGGTGAACTATCTCTTTAAGACACAGTATTAACATAGTGGCTATGGCCCCAGGTGCCATTTCTGTCATCTAAGAACAGCAAACTGAGGCTACAATTTACATGGCTCACCAAAATTGGACAACAGAAGATTGGAAAAATGTCGTCTTGTCTGAGTCTCTATTTCTGCTGCAACATTCGGATGGTAGGGTCAGAATTTGGTGTAAACAACATGAAAGCATGGATCCATCCTGATAAAAAACCTGTTCTGGATCCTACAGATCTGGCCAATTTTAGACCTATTTCCAAGCTGCCTTTTCTTTCAAAAGTTCTCGAAAAGATAGTTTGTAGTCAATTAATGGCCTATCTGAAAGATCACAATATTCTTGAAGTTTTCCAGTACGGTTTTAAAACTCTACACAGCACAGAATCTGTACTTCTAAAAGTTTTTAATGATATCCTTTTAGCTACTGATGCTGGTGATTTTGTTATTCTGGTGCTTCTTGATTTAACTGCTGCGTTTGACACTGTGGACCATGAAATCTTAATTTCTCGTCTGGAGCAGTGGGTGGGCATCAAGGGCATAGCGCTCCAATGGTTCAGGTCCTATTTAAAAGGTCGGACTTTCTGTGTTAGCTGTGGTGACTCTGTGTCCTCTTCGGCTTCTCTCTCTTGTGGGGTACCGCAGGGCTCAGTTTTAGGCCCTCTCCTTTTCTCTCTTTATTTGCTCCCCCTTGGTTCAATAATCAGGAAGCATGGATTGTCATTCCATTGTTATGCGGATGATAGCCAGATTTATGTGCCACTTAGAAAGAATGACACTGTCAGACTACTACTCGTTTGTCTTGACGATATAAAGGCATGGATGGCTCTTAATTTTTAAAGTTTCAATGAAAACAAGACAGAAGTGATGGTTTTTGGTGGGACCACTGGGACCCCTCTGGTTGATTTGGGTGCCTTGGCTCAGTACATCAAGCCAACCATCACTAACTTAGGGGTGAAAATTGACTCGGATCTTAAGCTCGACAGTCAGATCAGGGTAGTAGTTTTTATCCAATTCCAAGGCAACACTTTTGAGACAGTAATCCATGCCTTTGTAACCACTCGGTTAGATTACTGTAATGCACTGTACGTGGGGGTTAGTGGGTCTTCTGTTGCTTGTTTGCAGATGGTGCATAAATATGATAAATATGTGCATAAACACATAAATATGAGCACATTTCCCCCATTTTAGCTTCACTTCACTGGTTGCCCGTACATTTTAGGATTCAATTTAAAATTCTTCTATTTGTTTTTAAATCCCTAAATGGGATCCCCACCTTGATTGATATTGTTGCTGACCATATCCATTCTTTTATGATCTTGTAATGGCTACGTCCAGCAGGATAACATGTCATGTCTTAAAGCTCATATAATCTGAAACTGGTTTCCTGAACATTACAGTGAGTTCGCTATACTCAAAATGGCCTACACAGTCACCAGATCTCATCAAATAAAGCACCTTAAGGATGTAATTGAATGGGAGATTTGCATCATGAATGTACACAGGGCTCGAATTGAGGGGGGATGCAGGGGGATGACATCCTCCTGGTTAAAAAAAATTACAAAAAGCATCCCCTCAGTAAAACCACCATACCCCTTACCATCCCCTTTGGATTAATAATGTGTATTATGTAAAACTTATCATGCAAATTAAATGTTAAAATGATCTACTTAAGATAATTCACGAATAATGGCGATTGGCCAATCAGAACTCGGCTCTGTAACAAGCTGCGCACAAGCGGAAGCAATTTTGCGTATTTTTTCACACAAAATGGTTCAAGCGCAACTTTTGAATTTCTTTAAAAAGAAGACAACAGAAAAGGTATGATTTTTCCTTCATTAGAATTCCCCTGACATAATGTTATTGTGCTGTATGTGTAACGGTGAGGGATTGAGAGATGATAGGAGAGCTGACATTATCGAGTCATCGACCTTGCAAAAACCAAACAAAAACACGTCTTGAGAGTCCAAAAGCATTCACTGCGCGATGAAGCCTATTAGAATACAGGGAAAATAACCTTATATTTCAAGCAATTAAAGAAAAAATACCCAAGTATGAGTTTTTATGTTTTTATATTCATTGCACAAGCAATGTACTTTTAAATGAACTATTATTTATATTTTTTTTTTCCCTTCTTGGGCCTGAAATGGAGGGATTTTGGTTAATATTGATAATTAAACAATATTTTGCTAAATGTGCAGAACTCTGAAATTCTGCCAGTTGCTTACAGCAAACACTGAACCAAGCTATTTAAATGCTGAGCCAGCAGCTCATTGGCTGCAAATTCAACAGAGACCAGTCAGCATGTGCCATGTATTTAACAATGTGATAGCTAGCATATTGCATTAAGGACCTTTTAGCCTGCACCATCTAGAGTTTCTGTTCTATAAAGATTTTCGCAAATACCTTTTCCGAGACATTTGATTCAGAATCTTCAGTCATTTGCTCTTTCGGCCTGCATTTGGCGGGTCGTATATCATTTTTCGAGGTTTTTGTTTGCTGTGCGCCTTTTTATCCATCTTTCGTGAAGAATGGAGCTGCGTTGGAGTGTTTGATAGTATTCTGGGTGCTGTCCTCATATCGCTACAGCATACAATTTGCAGAAAGAGAAAGCTGAACAGGTTTTGAGGTTAATGTGTTACAAATAAATCCAGCATAAAGCTTGAGATATTATTTTAACCTGGTGAAATGTTTCTTTTTTTAAAAATCCATCTGGACCATAGAACGGGGCTCTCAAAGCTTTGACATCCGGGTATCCGAGAGATAAGTCAGTAAATTCGAGTAAAATCACAGGCTTCGCATATCCCGTGCGAATGCACCACACGAAATTCAGAGGTGGGGGGGTAATTTCACACAAGGTCCCCAGATAACACTAATCCCGTGCGAATAGGGCTATAGTAACTACATGTGTACGTAGTATGTAACCACAGTGTAAGTACACATTGGTACATAGTATCTACAGCTGTAATGTTTGTGTAACTACACACATGTAACAACCCACTGAATGGTATGTGTAAGTACAAATGTGTAACAGGACATTGGTAACAACACTGACATTGACCAATTGACATTGGTATCAACTGACATTAGGCTACGAGTAAATCATATTTGGCGGCAACTGTTCATTACAAAGACATTAAAGGGGTCATGAACTGCCTTTTTTATTATTTTGTTCTTTTCTCTGAAAAAGTGAAATAGAAATAACAATTATTGTACAATGCCTTACTATCTGTTATTTAACTGAAATTATTTTACCTGGCATTAGAGAAGATTGCTCTCTTTGTGTTGTCTTCTTGGTGGTCCATGAGCTGCCTTTCTGCAGATAGCGGTCTGGAGAGAGATCTGCAACTCTCTGCTGGGATTCATCTGCCTGTGGAGACTGACGGAGGATATTGTGAGTCACAAACTAGATAGGAGAACATAAAAATGAAAGAGATATGTTGATACGAAATATGTTGTGCACTTCACTTTCTCCAGATCTCTATATATTTGCCTCCAGATTTTATGGTGTTTTAATAATGAAATCTAAACTTTTGGCCACAATGTGAGACAAACATGCAACACAGTCTCATGCAAATTGCATCTCAGTTGGTAGAGCCATATCAGATGAGGATAAGCTATTGATGTTTAAAGTACTAACTGTCCCTCTCTCTCCTAAGAAGTTCTAGATTCTGTATTTTGAGAGCATTACATACTGTATGTGTTATCTGCGATACATTGTGGTAGTAGTAGATATTCCAGAGGTACTTGGCATATGGCCACATTCATCAGCCATTTTGAAATCATGGTGTCATACATGAGTCTGGAAATAGAGGATCCAACCCAGTGCTTTATTCTGAATTGGCTGGACTCAGATTTACCAGATTACAGTGTGCAATTTCTATATGTGTGAACAAACCACTGTAATGGGACGGCTACTCAAAAACTAAAACACAGATCTCCCAGTGTTTAACAAATAGACAGATGATATAGACATATAGAGAAAGAGATACTTTTAGCGGTGTTTGTTTCCATTGATTTACTTGCAGTGATGACTGCAGACGCTCCTCTTGTTCTCCTGCTGTTTCTTCTCCTGGCTCTGCAATAATTAAAGAAGAAGAATTATTTTCATCTTCAAATGTCGTCATCACAGAAATACAAACATCTAAAATTACCTCAGTGTATGTATAGGATATTGATGTATTCCAATTATAATTTACATTTCTTACCCATGCTGCCGGATTTTAAATCACCAGGACACTCTGGTCAGGTTTACAGCTCCTTTCTTCTTCTTTTACCCTCCTTTTAAAAGACAGTGTAATTATATCATTTAAAACTTTGTATTAACATATTATAAAGCACTTTCTCTTTTCCATCTGTTTGTCTTGACCCTACACATACTTGTCCCAGTGTTTCAGACAAAAATTGTTTGTATAAGTACATTGAATTTGTATTTTGTATACCAGCACAATCTTTTCAGGATAAAAATGATTTGGCAGTATTAATCTATTATAGACCTAAACGCTGATCATTGTCAATGGTCAAACGGTTAGAGAGTCGGACTCGTAACCCAAAGGTTGCGGGTTCGAGTCTCGTACCGGCAGGGATCTGGACGCGAGCAGTGCGACGAAATACTATCGAAACCATTATAATCAGTGACTGTTTGCACTGGATGTGACACGACACGACACATCTCCAACAGTAAACTGATGCCTCGTTCTATTTATGACGTATTAAAATGATTTTTAACACTGGCTTTGTCGTGTCCAGTGTAGACAGACTTCAGCTGTTAACTCCACATCTGAGCCGCTGTCATCGGAAGCCTGTGTTTTGCCAGATGTTGAGGGGGTTCTTGCCATCATGCACCGCAACATGGTGCTCGTTGGCTTTAAAGCAGGGCACCCTCATGCATTAACACACTCTGAGGTGTGCATGAGCTCATTTAGAGTGTCTGTAATGAGCCGATTTCGTGCATGAATATAGAAGCCCTATGACTACAACTACCATCATTTGAATTGTCATAAAATTATGAAATTATTGTACATTATGGGATTTTTTAAATTATTGATCGTACATCGTACAAATACGATAATTATCGTAGGTCTGGCAACACTGATGCAGAGCACTAATTCCGAGTATGGGTAACCATACTTGGCCACATGTCACGTCACGTCATTTTCACTTTAAAGTTTTTTTTACATTAGTTATAATTTATATTTTTGTCTGTTTGATTTTTGCTGTCAACCTCTATTTGTTTTACATGATTATATGATAAAATAAATGATAAATAAATGTGGTAATATGCACCTCTTTATTTTTTGAACAGCTTTGGATGATGATGATAATAATCCATTTATCTTAAAAACTGAGCACATAACCGAATGTGGGCACAGCACACATGCAATACAATTTCTGTAAAAGTATGTAAAAAATATCCATTCTTTTTCCAAACCACTTGTCCTGGGGAAGCTGTAGACCAATGTATTAAAAATTAAAACTAAAAAAATAGCTTATGATTTCTGTTTCAGTTTAGTTAGTTTTGAAGCAATGCTTAATAGTTTTTGTTGTGCTAGTTTTCATTTAATTTTTCTTTTATTATTGGGAATTTAATTTCAGTTTCAGTTCATAACAATAATCTTGGTTACAGCTCACCCCATTACAACACTCACCGCTCTCCCCTAAATGTAATAAAGTAAATTCTGACAAACCTGAGGTGAATCTGGATTCCAAAAAGCAAATGAAAGTTCTCTGCTGAATATCATGTAAGAGACGTGTCCGATGATGATGATGAAGGAGCACTGTGTTGCGA
>NW_015506498.1:263157-264931 GCF_001515645.1 Sinocyclocheilus grahami | reverse complement strand
GTCATGATTATGTAGGTGTCATGTCATGATTATAAAGGTGTCATGGCAGTCTTATGCGCACCCCTTCAAGTAAAGTGTAACCTATATATATATATATATATATATATGTTTGTTTTTTTGGCATTTATTTTTATCCTACTTTTATTGTTTCTCTAGTGTTTAAATGCTTTGTGTCATTATTGTCTGTTTCTTTTAGCCTTGTGAAGCACTTTGGTCAACACCAGTTGTTTTTAAATGTGCTATACAAATAAACTTGTATTGTATTATTGTATTGTAGCCAAAATGGTTTGGCCCGATAATGGCCTAGATCCGGCAGGCCGGAAGAAATAACTCGGCCCGCTCCGGTTTTGAGCCTAAAGTGGCCCACATATGATGCCACAAATGTGGCCCAGTTATCCTAAACAGTATCTGGGCCAGTTTTGTCAAAGATATGTCACAGTGAGCACTGGCTAATGTGGCTGTGAGCCTAAAGTGGCCCTTATATGATGCCGCAAATGTGGCCCGTATATAAAATGACAAATATCGCCCAAATAATTAATAACAATTTGGGCCACTTTTGGCAAATACACGGCACAGTCAGCATTGGCTAATCAGTGTGTAAGTCAACTTGTCTCACATTTGACATGGTAAATATGCCCCATATATTATAAAACAGATGAGGATCACTTCTGGTTGTAACACTTGACACTGGCTAATTGAAATGGAAGCTTGAAATTGTAAATATGGTCTAATAGAATTTGTCTACTTTTAGTAAGATGCCACACAGTTAACTGATGCAGGGTGATCTGGATGTGAGTCTTAAGAAGGCTACATATGCAGCAATTTATTTTTTGAAACATGCTTTTAATGGCAGTTTTTTTATAGGTATACTGTGCAGCATAAAAACAGAAGTGCACTATAATGATTAGTTCATTTATCAATCCCCAGGTAGCCAAAACGGTTTGGCCCAGATCCGGCAGGGCCCAGATCCGGCATCGGCCCGGAAGCAGTTGCCAGACTCGGCATGGACATGGGATGAATGATGCCCCAGAATCGGCCCAAATACACTGCCCCGAGTCCGGCTGCCAAAACTACCGGCATTGGGCTACAATCACGTCGACAAGAATTGTAACACTTAGCTGGTACTGGCCCGAGTCTGGGTACTAAAACTGAGTCAACACCACCAGCATTGGGCCACAATCACACCGACGAGAAATAAAACACTTAGCCAGTACTGGCCCGAGTCTGGGTACTGAAACTGGGCCAACACCACCAGCATTGGGCCACAATCACATGTGTGTGTGTGTGTATATATATACAGTGGGTACGGAAAGTATTCAGACCCCCTTAAATTTTTCACTCTTTGTTATATTGCAGCCATTTGCGAAAATCATTTAAGTTCATTTTTTTCCCTCATTAATGTACACACAGCACCCCATATTGACAGAAAAACACAGAATTGTTGACATTTTTGCAGATTTATCAAAAAAGAAAAACTGAAATATCACATGGTCCTAAGTATTCAGACCCTTTGCTGTGACACTCATATATTTAACTCAGGTGCTGTCCATTTCTTCTGATCATCCTTGAGATGGTTCTACACCTTCATTTGAGTCCAGCTGTGTTTGATTATACTGATTGGACTTGATTAGGAAAGCCACACACCTGTCTATATAAGACCTTACAGCGCACAGTGCATGTCAGAGCAAATGAGAATCATGAGGTCAAAAGGAACTGCCTGAAGAGCTCAGAAACAGAATTGTGGCAAGGCACAGATCTCGCCAAGGTTACAAAA
>NW_015506498.1:261722-262843 GCF_001515645.1 Sinocyclocheilus grahami | reverse complement strand
TATATATATATATATATATATATGTTTGTTTTTTTGGCATTTATTTTTATCCTACTTTTATTGTTTCTCTAGTGTTTAAATGCTTTGTGTCATTATTGTCTGTTTCTTTTAGCCTTGTGAAGCACTTTGGTCAACACCAGTTGTTTTTAAATGTGCTATACAAATAAACTTGTATTGTATTATTGTATTGTAGCCAAAATGGTTTGGCCCGATAATGGCCTAGATCCGGCAGGCCGGAAGAAATAACTCGGCCCGCTCCGGTTTCCAGACTCGGCATGGACATGGGATGAATGATGCCCCAGAATCGGCCCAAATACACTGCCCCGAGTCCGGCTGCCAAAACTACCGGCATTGGGCTACAATCACGTCGACAAGAATTGTAACACTTAGCTGGTACTGGCCCGAGTCTGGGTACTAAAACTGAGTCAACACCACCAGCATTGGGCCACAATCACACCGACGAGAAATAAAACACTTAGCCAGTACTGGCCCGAGTCTGGGTACTGAAACTGGGCCGACACCACCAGCATTGGGCCACAATCACGTCAACCAAAATGGTACACTTAGCCAGTACTGGCCCGAGTCTGGGTACTGAAACCGAGCCGACACTGGGTCACAATCATGCCGACACCTAGCCGGTACTATATATACAGTGGGTACGGAAAGTATTCAGACCCCCTTAAATTTTTCACTCTTTGTTATATTGCAGCCATTTGCGAAAATCATTTAAGTTCATTTTTTTCCCTCATTAATGTACACACAGCACCCCATATTGACAGAAAAACACAGAATTGTTGACATTTTTGCAGATTTATCAAAAAAGAAAAACTGAAATATCACATGGTCCTAAGTATTCAGACCCTTTGCTGTGACACTCATATATTTAACTCAGGTGCTGTCCATTTCTTCTGATCATCCTTGAGATGGTCCTACACCTTCATTTGAGTCCAGCTGTGTTTGATTATACTGATTGGACTTGATTAGGAAAGCCACACACCTGTCTATATAAGACCTTACAGCTCACAGTGCATGTCAGAGCAAATGAGAATCATGAGGTCAAAGGAACTGCCTCAAGAGCTCAGAGACAGAATTGTGGCAAGGCACAGATCGGGCCAAGGTTA
>NW_015506498.1:236520-261643 GCF_001515645.1 Sinocyclocheilus grahami | reverse complement strand
ACACACACACACACACACACACACATATACACATACATACATACACACACTTACTCGCACAGAATTACAACTTCTAAAATATGTGTATTAAAGACCCCTTCCAGTTTTTATATAAAGCTTTGAATAATTTGTTTTTCCACAAAATGACATTGTTTCCTTAAAATCCTTAAGATGGCATCGACTTCCAACTAAAATAAAATATATATTTTACAGTGTCCTTGTTAAGCCTACATGTACTTATGCAAGTCAACTAAATCATTCATGGCATCCCCACCTACTACCCCATAACATCCATATGTGTTCCTTTTCCCTAAGTATAAAAACGACACAATGAAAATATGAGTGATATTAGAATTTTTGAAAAAAAAAAAAAAACTCCAGGAGCTTCCTCAAGTAGCGTACCCTAAAAGAGGAACAGACTGACAGAAAAAGAGACAAAAAGGGGAACAGACAATGACATGTATGGTTATTCAGACAATCTCAGACTGATAACATGAATGGTAACTCTGGTAAATGTTAACATTTGGAACATACCTTTGGAAGAATTTGTTTGCATTCGGGCCTGCTCTTTTCTTCCCCCATCTCTGTCCAAAGTGTGCAGCAGCCATCTTTTGATGAACTTTCAAATCTCTCCATCTGATGCACTGCCAGTACTTGCATTTCTATGTACTGATTGAAAAAAAGAAAAAAAGAAAAAACAGTGGTGTCAAACTCAATTCCTGGAGGGCCACAGTTCTGCACAGTTGATCTCCAACCAGCTCCAACTCACACCTGCTTGAAAGTATCTAGTAATCCTAAAGACCTTGATTAGCTGGATCAGATGTGTTTGATTATCGTTGGTGAGCTAAACTCTAGCACTATGTCAGCGAACTCACAATTATAGCTTCGTTATAAATAAACATTACTTTGATATTATATGTGTAGAACGGTTTATTAAAATGATATTATATGTTAGATTATCAAATGTTTACTCACCAGGGTATCAAGTTCTTCTGGTCTTCTGTCAATTAGCAGCACAAAAAGCCCATCAGGTTTTGTCATTAGATGTCAAAGCTATCTTGAAATTTATATAGCACAAATAATGTTAAGTTCCCTTAACCACTTTATAAGCTTGTTTGAATATGAATTAAATCATTAATTTCCAAAGGTAATTAAAGAAAAAAGAGAATGTTTGATAAAAGGAAAAAATATTAATAGGAATTAAAATAAAAAGTACACTAAGAAATAACTTAACATGGGCAAGTAAAATATATTATGTTTAAGTGCCACTGCTACATACCATTTACCACATTGTAAACGGAGACCCACCCCCAGCACTCAACCTAAACTGGTCCGGGTCTGCATGGCCATATCTCAGCCAAAATCAAACCAGCCCTTATGGTCCGTTATCGGGCCGAATGTGGCTAAATGTGCCATGTCTCAGTGGAAATCGGGCCAGATCTGCACATCCAAAGCTTAGCCTGGCAACTATTACTGGGCCAGAGCTGAACACAGCCGAGTGAGCCGACACTCATCCGCAATTGGCCCGATTGCGCTGGCTACCTGGGTAGTTTTTAAATTGTAGCTAATGGTAGAGTACAACATCGATTTTGACTACTGGCGCTTTGCTGTCGCTTAACGGTTTGATATTTTTTGTTTTAGATCAGGGTAAGATGATAAACTTTTTTAAATTTTCTTTTCTAACTTGTAACAAACTCTTAACTATTTTTTAAATTAACAACACTTAAATACTTGTCGACCCATTTTTACTCTTTTCTGGAAAAAAAGAAGTCATTACATTGTTTCTATTCCGTGTATGTTTGATGTTTTTCTTGAAATGTGTGTGTAAAAACTTTAATAAAAACTTCCCTTTATCCCGTTTAATAACCATACTACGTTTCACATTTTAAAGTTTAAAGCACATAGTTTTTGAACAGTTTCAACGGACCCACACACAAAAACATTCCCAAAACAGTCATAAATTCCTTTCGATCGTAGGGGTGGATAAACAGATGGCCAGATAGATGGGTAGTGGGGGTGTACATGAACAGGTGTCCAGTTATGGTGGGAGGGAGGGGTGTGTGGGGGTGGAATTTTTATGAGGGGCAATAAATCACATTTTTGACACATAGTCGACTACCATCTCTCTCTTATGTTAGAACTTCAATGCAAAGCCTTGTCAGTTTAGAGCTTCTGTGAACACTAATGCTGTGTTAGAGATTCTGGGCAAATGAAGTGAAAACAAGCCCACATATGCTGCAAAACTTCTCTCTCAATGAGAGAAAGTTGCTTTATGCATTGTTAAGAGCCAGGCTTGCCAACATGAAAGATGTTTCTGATTTATGGAATGAAGTGTTATTTGCAATGTAGAAAGACACTTTTTAATGTGTTTGAACTTTTATGCAGAGAAAGTTAGGTTAGAGCTTCAATGCACATAATCACTAGTTTAGAGCTTCTAGGAACACTAATGCAGTGTCAGTACTTCTGGGCAAATGAAGTGAAAGCAAGCCCACATATGCTGCAAAGCTTCTCTCTCAATGAGAGAAAGTTGCTTTATACAACATGAAAGATGTTTCTGATTTATGAAATGAAATGTTATTTGCAATGCAGAAAGACAGTTCTTAAAGGCACAATATGTAAGATTTTTTTATTAAAATATCAAAAAACCACTAGAACAGCATTATATAGTTTGCCGAGTTGTGTACTTGCATTATCCCAAATGTTTCGAAGAATGTTTAAATCCAGAGAAATAAGCAATTTTAACTAGTGACACAGACCGTGTCTATAGTGTCATTGTGTTGCCTGCCAATGACGTCATAACCCCTCGATTTCCGTTTTCTTTTTTGTAGAAAACATGGAAACACCAAAGATGCTTTAATATGTTATGCGTTTTAATAGACCGGTGACTACCGCACAGAGTAGCATTATAAGAGAACTTTCAAACATATCTAGTATGATAAAACAGTGCTGCTTCCCCCCTCCTCACATACCCATGACCTGAAGGAGCGGAAGCGGTCGACCGTGGCATAATAAAAGCTCCGCTGCTTTCGAGCCGTGTGTTCAACTTATTTTAGAGCTTCAATGGACAGCCTTGTCAGTTTAGAGCTTCTTTGAACATTATGTGTTAGTGCAAATATGCAAATGAGGAGAATGCAAGCCAACAAATGCTGAAAAGCTTCTTTCACAGTGAGACTTTGTTGTTTCATGCAATGTGAAGAGTAAAGCTTTCCCACATGAAAGATGTTTCTTACATATGAAATGAAATGTTATTTGCAATGCAGAAAGACAGTTTGAAGGTCTATGCAAAGAAAGTTATGTTAGATTTTCAATGCACAGCCTTGTCAGTTAAGAGCTTCTGTGAACACTAATGCTGTGTTAGTGCGTCTGGTCAATTGAAGTGAAAACAAGCCCATTTTAATGTGTTTAAACTTTTATGCAGAGCGAGTTAGGTTAGAGCTTCAATGCAATGAATCACAAATTTAGAGCTTCACTAATGCTGTGTTAGCTTTTCTGGGTAAATTAAGTGAAAGCAAGCCCACATATTCTGCAAAACTTTTCTGTCAATGAGAGAAAGTTGCTTTATGCAACATGCAAAATGTTTCTGACTTATGAAATGAAATGTTATTTGCAATGCAGAAAGACAGTTTTTAATGTTTTAGAAGTTCTATGTATAGAAACTTATGTTAGAGCTTCAATGCACAGCCTTGTCAGTTTAGAACTTCCTGTGAACACTAATGCTGTGTTAGTGCTTCTGGGCAAATTATGTGAAAGCAAGCCCACAAATGCTGCAAAGCTTCTTTCTCAGTGAGATATAGTTGTTTTATGCAATGTAGGGAAATTAACTCTTTTGAGAGGGGAATCGAATCTGAAGATTCAACGTCAAGCTGATTAGAACTGATTCCAAATTTGATATTTTACACTTTATCAACTGTTCGTCCAGCGAGACGTTAACATCAGTATATCTTAACAATTTATATTATGCCCTGGCCACGGTCATAATAACTGTTAGTGATGATTATTAAGCTACGAGCTAGGTAGCATGATCTGGGCAAAGTTTTAACTTTAAAATACACGACACAAGACAATGATTCTTATAATGAAACATTAATTTATTTGAACTACTCTATAGATTACATGGAACTAAAACTCAAACACAAACACACACATTCACACACACACATACAGTTCGAAGGATGAGGATTAACGGAGTTCTGAGGTAGTCCCAAAGATTTAGTAAGTTACTCGTTCTTAGATCGCACCAAGAAAATCACAACAGCAGAGATTTGGCTTATCTTTAGTTGCTTAAGATCGATTCAGCACCAGTTTCAGCAGGTAGAATATTTTGTTTGTTACTTGCGTTTGCGCTGGAAAGCTGAGAGGGGTTTCCATTCTGCCTGAGGGAATCCCGGAGCCTCTGATTGCTTGCCGATCTGTCATTTGGATCACGTCTTTTTTGGAGAGCCCTCGTGGGGAATGGTTGGTTGCCTTGTGACGTAGTAGCTTCGGATATCGGTTGCCTTAGGTATGGAGAGTGATGCTTGAAGTTCTTCTGAGAGTTTCTTTACTTGGTTTTAGACTTTGAAGACTTCGGCGGTCACAAAGTTTCAAAGGAAGGTTTGAGTTCTGGAGTCTCGCTCGCGTGATGTTACAATGTGTGAGCCCTTTGTAGCGCGGTCAACAAGGCGAAAGAGCCAAAAGATCGAGAGAGCAAGCGAGAGAGCATCTGTTCAGGCATTGGGTTTTTAAGCGAGGTGATTTGGTCCATCCCAGACGCGATTGTCCCAATTGGACGCTGTTGTAGGGCTTAGCCTGTGTGGTTCCTTTTTCGTGCATAAATTAACATGCTGTTAATTCATCAAATGGGGAAATGTTTTTGCAGGTTTTGTTAATAACCTCACAAGGTGGCCAAGGGTTTATTCGTGTCTGTTCGACAGAGATCCTACACATCCCCCTTTGGCTCTGTGATGTTCCCGCTGCAAACATCGGCGGGCACTGGAACAAGAGGCAGAGAGAGAGAACAGGCACACACAAGACACAAACATCTTCATCACTAACTGAATCCTGGTGCAAGGCTTAGGTAATTTGGGATAATTGGGTAAGGAACACTTGAGATGACGTAGGGGTGCATTGTTTAGGATTATCTAGAATTGGGTCATTTAGATTGCACTAATTGTAAGAGGTTTGACGAGGCGGTATAGGCGTAATCTCAATTAGGTTTGTTGAGTTCTCAGGTTCATGTTCTTGGTCAGTTTTATCACGTCGGAACATGCGCGGGACGCCGGACGTGCACTTGTTGAAAGACCCTTTCACTCGCTTGGACGGGATTCACTCGCTTGTGGAGGAGGAAGGCAAGTGTCAGAGTCACAACATATCCTACAATAGTAGAAACACAAAGCGCTGTGTCAGTGTCAGACCAAGACCGAATGATTGGCGCACCAGCGGGCGGAAGGCGAGCAATAGTAGGCTGTATCAACAGGATTCAGATCAATAAGTTGCATTCCTTCCTCCTTGATCCTTTCTTCCAATTCTGGATCGAGGACGAAGGAATGCGGTTTGAAGAGGGGTGAGATTTCGAGTTCGGCCTGATACTCGTCGTCGGTAAGGTGATACAATGCTAAATCATCAATATGGAGGATCGAGCCCTTAGGGACATTGATCTATAAAGTTTGGTTGGGCAGGATAACGCGCGTGGCAGTGTCATGTTTATCGTAGGTGAGGGTAGCTGTACGCACTGGGGTGTTGACTAGCCATCAGTTTCTGATGATTTTGGTTTGTGTTGCCTCAATTTGGGACCATGGTATAGCCTCAGCAGGGCACCTAGTATCAGGTCTAATGGATTCTAGGCCGAGAGGGTGTAGTGAGCTCTGAAAACATCACGGGGATCAAGTCGGACGTACACCTTTTAGGAGTAGGTTTTGCAGTTCGTTTTCAATAACCCCGGTTGTTCACAGAGTACGATCCCCGACGCTGGTCCTGGCGACCAACTTCTGGCTGGGGCATAACCCCAATTATGCAGAGGATCAAAACGGCGAGTCCGAACTTCTCCCTGGTAACAGAACAGAAAAGAAGGAACAATTAGCAGCGAAGATCATGGTTTGGCGGGGTCGCCTCGATCAGTTGGCATTGGCTTTTCACAATTATTTACGACAATTTTTTTTTGGTGAAAGGAGTCAATCCTAATTTCGGGACATGGATTTAAATTTGGGTTAAGGGAGTTCCCTGGTGAGGGGACTAGAGGGGAAAGGAAAACATAGAGAGAGAGGAAAAGGGAATTATTGTGAGAGAGGAAAAAGGGAAAACACAAAGAGACACAAGGACACTGAATGAGGTTAGACAGCAAGGGCAAGTGTCACGTGTGGAACAACTCCTCTCTATTAGAGGTTGGTCCTAGCAGTGCGGCGGAGTAGAGTGTGTAGGTGTTGTGTTTAAGAAAGGTAGCTATATGTCTTCCTAGTATGGCAGAAATTATGTTAGTGTGGTGTAGAGTATGGGATTGTCGGTCTGTGTCAGTTGATTTGATCTTCCCCCTTTTCTTGTCGGTTGGAGCCCTGGTGCCTCTTTATCTGGTTTCGATGGACCCATCGAAGGACTGGCTCACTGCGCCCTTGTCTGATTTTGATTTTGGTCATAGTAGGCTTAAGACCTTCTGTGCTTCTTTGGAGTTGTTGTTGTGCAAAGGCGAAAGTCGTTCTCAGGTGCTGATGCAACTCTTCCAGGTACTGGGGAATGGTGTAGGCGGTGACGAGGTTCATGTCACCAGATTGGTACAGCAGGTGTAGCGGTAGTGTCATTTGTCGCCCCGTCATCATCTCGAACGGGGGTACTCCGGTAGACCGGTGAGGGGTGGCCCTGATGGCCATCAGTACCAGAGGAAGCTTAATATCCCAATCCTTTTGATTGGCGGACACGTACTTCTTCAACATGCTGACCACTGTCCTGTTGCCTCGTTCAACTTGACCAGAGGAAATTGGGTGATGGCTTATATGGAGCTTGGCCTGTATACCCAGGAGTTTCCCCACTTCCTGCATGACTTCGGTGGTGAAGTGGGTTCCTCGGTCAGAGTTGACCCCTAAAGGCAGTCCGAATCTTGAGAAGATGTGGTTCATCAAAAGGCAGGCTGTCGTTTCTGCTGTTTCATTGGGAGCTGGGAGACTCTACCCACTTTGTGAATTCGCAAACACGGTGAGGAAGTATTTGTTACCCTGTGTTGACCGTGGTAGGGGTCCTACCCAATCTATTTGGAGGTCCGACCATGGGAAGGTCATTCCTTTCCGCTGCAGTGGTGCTTGGTGGTTTGGATTTGCCGGCTGGAACTGGCAACACTTCAGGGATCCTTTTACGTACTCCGCCACGTCTTGCTGCAGGCCAGGCCAGTATGCTATTTGTTTGAGCATTTCGTAGGTGGCCTTGGTGCCATGGTGTCCAGTGCATGGTGAATCGTGGGCATGTGTTAGCATCATCCCCCTTTGGCCCTGAGGGACTACGAGCTTTGGCGTAGTGAGGGGCTTAGGAATATATGTGAGAACACGGTCTTTGAGATGCAACATGTGCTTGATAGAGTTGAGCGTGTGAAGATCATAGGAAGAGGCTAGGTCAGAGGTGGAAATGGGATGAGTTAATGGGTCTGAAAGGTGAGCTGCAATAGTTTGCACTGTCGGATCCGAAGCTTGGAGGGTGAGGAGATCATCAGCGGTGAATTGAGGTGAGAGTTCGACGTGGGAGGAGGCGGGTTATTGCGCGCACTGATCGTTTGGGTGGGACTGCATGACTTCGGTGGTGAAGTGGGTTCCTCGGTCAGAGTTGACCCCTAAAGGCAGTCCGAATCTTGAGAAGATGTGGTTCATCAAAAGGCAGGCTGTCGTTTCTGCTGTTTCATTGGGAGCTGGGAGACTCTACCCACTTTGTGAATTCGCAAACACGGTGAGGAAGTATTTGTTACCCTGTGTTGACCGTGGTAGGGGTCCTACCCAATCTATTTGGAGGTCCGACCATGGGAAGGTCATTCCTTTCCGCTGCAGTGGTGCTTGGTGGTTTGGATTTGCCGGCTGGAACTGGCAACACTTCAGGGATCCTTTTACGTACTCCGCCACGTCTTGCTGCAGGCCAGGCCAGTATGCTATTTGTTTGAGCATTTCGTAGGTGGCCTTGGTGCCATGGTGTCCAGTGCATGGTGAATCGTGGGCATGTGTTAGCATCATCCCCCTTTGGCCCTGAGGGACTACGAGCTTTGGCGTAGTGAGGGGCTTAGGAATATATGTGAGAACACGGTCTTTGAGATGCAACATGTGCTTGATAGAGTTGAGCGTGTGAAGATCATAGGAAGAGGCTAGGTCAGAGGTGGAAATGGGATGAGTTAATGGGTCTGAAAGGTGAGCTGCAATAGTTTGCACTGTCGGATCCGAAGCTTGGAGGGTGAGGAGATCATCAGCGGTGAATTGAGGTGAGAGTTCGACGTGGGAGGAGGCGGGTTATGGCTGTCACTGATGGGTTGGGTGGGAGGGCAGGAAATGTCCAGGACTCTCCGTGTAATGCACCTACTTTGGCGAGGGCATCAGTTTGGTCATTGAGATCTTTGTTTTGTCCTGGTTGACGTGAGTGACCTTGGATCTTTTTCCAATAAATTATCATGTCATGTTCTGTTCTAGCATCGTATGCTTGGAAGAGTTCCTGATGTTTGACAGGCGTTTTGTTAGCGGTCTTGAATCCATTCTGTTTCCATCCAGCTAGATGGCATGTGAAGCTTAGACGTGCATAGTTCGAGTCGGTACAGATGAGGAGTTCTTTGATGTTGTTGGATGCAGCTAATTGTAGGGTGATGAGGATGGCCGCTATTTCTACATATTGCGATGAGTGAGATAGCAGCCACTGATGGGGTGGGTGGGAGGGCAGGACATGTCCAAGACTCTCCGTGTAATGCACCTGCTTTGGCGAGGGCATCAGTTTGGTCATTGAGATCTTTGTCTTGTCCTGGTTGACGTGAGTGGCCTCGGACCTTTTTCCAATAAACGATCATGTCATGTTCAGTGACAATGGCTTCGCATGCTTGGAAGAGTTCCTGATGTTTGACAGGCGTTTTGTTAGCGGTCTTGAATCCATTCTGTTTCCATCCAGCTAGATGGCATGTGAAGCTTAGACGTGCATAGTTCGAGTCGGTACAGATGAGGAGTTCTTTGATGTTGTTGGATGCAGCTAATTGTAGGGTGATGAGGATGGCCGCTATTTCTACATATTGCGATGAGTGAGGGCTTAATTTGAATTGCTGCGGCGGGCAAGGGTCATTGTTGAGCCAGACCACTCCCGCTCCAGCTTTCAAGTTGCCCTGTTGATTGTAGGAGCAGCCATCGACATATGCTGTGGGCATCCCTTCACACACATTGTCCTCGAAGTACCTGTGGTTTGTCAGTTGCGGCTGTGAAGGTTCTGCTACCGTTGCCTGCTGGTTCAGGACGTGATCGATTTCTTTGAGGTGGTCTGCCACATTTGAGCTTTTCAGAAGAACATCATCCACGTAAACGAGGTTGCCTCTCCTTCTGGGATCAGGGCATGCTTTGTTCAGGAAGATGTTGAATTCTGCTGGTGAGTTGGCATAGCCAAAGGGGCACCGTGTGAAGGTGTATTGTCGATTGCCAAAGGTGAATGCCAGCTTGTGTTGGTCATCAGGGTGGACAGGGATTGTCCAAAATCCTGAGGCGACGTCCAGCGTGGAAAGGATTGTTGAGCCTTTGATTTTGGGAATCAGGGAGTACTTTGTGAAGGATTCCTTGTACTTGTTCAGAACCTCTTTGAGTCCTTGGCGATCTGCTTCCTTGTGGAGGGCATCCGCCTCACTCAGGATCTGTTGGATTTGTGCATTGAACCCGGCGTAGGGTTCCTCCATTGTTGAGTCATTTGAGGGGCTCTGGGCCTTCATGGTCACCTGTGCAAGTGATTCTATCGCGCGCTGTGTTGAGATAGCGTAGACCGCGAGGTGAGTTTGTTATCTGTTAGTTCTGATCGGCAGACACTTTCTCTGGACACTAGCAGAATAGAAGTGATGGCAACGATTTCATGGGGTCTTGTGAATGTTATGGTGTCATCGTATTCGTCTGACATTAGTTGGGCTGGTATGGGGCCTATGACAGGTACCATTAGCTCAAAGTCGTGGAACGCCTGGTTGATGAGCCATCCCAGGTGACTGGCTTTTGGAATGTTGATGTCTTTGTTGGATAAATCTAAGACATATAAACTAATCTAACACATGAACACACGCATTCACACAAGTTGCAGAAAGAGAGAAAGTGAGGAAATAATTAGTTTAAGATGAAAATGTGAAATCCCAAGTTTACAGCAATATGTGCAATTGCATAGATCTGAACAACCATCAATCACTTAATTAACCCTCGCATTGAGTTCCTCAATGAGGTTAAAATTTATATTAAATGCACCAGTTCAGCTAGGATCTGGAGGTACTTGCGTTGCGTTAAAAGCCGCATGGCTAAAAAGCATATAACTAAAAAGCCGCATGGCTAAAAAAGCATATAACTAAAAAGCATGACTAGAAGCGAAAAGCTAAAAGCTAGACACAAAAAGCAACGTTTTGATGGTGTCCTGAGTATTTAAACCGGGCTGTTTAACACACCCCAAATGGTGTTTTGACCAATTAGATGTCGTGTTTGCACGGGGTGTTGTATATTTCTCCTCCCCCATTCATAAATCAAATGTTCTCTTATCAGTCACATGGTCCAAGTTTTAATGCTCTTGCAGAGTATAATTTTGGACATGATTTCTTTAACAAGAATATGATACCTTTGACAAAGAATTGATTGGAAGAAACGTTTCAAGCAAGAAGATTCAAACACACACATACTAAACATGAATGTGATCCTATAAACTATTCAATAGTTATTCAAAATACATACACAATAAATGATTAAGACCTGATAAGTCACATGTTGGTTACATACATGATATGGAGTTATGCATAGAAATGATTAGTTGCTCACAACAAGTCCTTTTAGTGTCATTTAAATGCATATTTACATGGAAAGGTAGTTTCTGTAGCATTCTGTGGATATCACATATTCTGTGAAGACCAGAGTTTAAAAGGTCGGTAAGGAATCTGTTTGTTCTTTGTCTCCTAAGTGGGGGACTTAATCCAAAGAGCTTGTGATTGCTATCACTGGTTACCATGTGATGGTCACGCCGTGCATCTCTTTTGACCATTAATCTTAATTACTTGCCCCAAAATTGACAATCTCCTTGGAATTGTCAATAAGTGTTCTTTTGTTTAAATGCTGTGAGCTACTCAAAGCTGCTGGTTTCTTCAGGTTTGTGGCGCCAGGATCTGATTTACGACATCCTGTGTCTTGGGCCTCTGTGGAATTTGGCTCCTCGTGTTTCAACTGTTCTTTATCAAATATTACATTGTCTGATTCGGTCTGATATCCTACAGCGATTAAGCAGGTCTTGAGGTCCAATGAGGAGTGGATACGTGTTGAGTGGTGAGACGTATACTGGGTGAACGAGGTCCATCAGTCCCACAGTTAGGTGAATTGGGGCCATATGTTTTAGTTGTTGGCCCGTGTGGAAATATGCTTGAAGGTTCAGCTCGCACCTTTGGAGTTTGAGGGGTCCGTTAGACCTCTTTGTTCTCTCTTGGACTTCTTCAAGGAGTTTGATCGACATTAGGGTGATGTCGGCTCCTGTGTCGAGAAGAGCTTTGACTTTGATGTGGCGTTTGATGATGATGGAGAGGTAAAACTTTCTTGCTATACCTTTCTCAATGACGTCGCCCAGGAGTTGAGGTACTGGAGTTTGGGATAAGACAGGTAGGATATCAGGACTGATCTGGTGTTTCTCGGAGGAGTGGCAAACAACCATGACAGCACTTTCGGAAACTTGAGTGGTTTCGTCAGCAGAGGTCAGCAGTCCGGACTACCCTCTGAAGTCTTCTGAGGTCAGATTTGGTAGCTGAGCTGAACCAGACAGTTATTGAAGTGACTCTGTGGTTTGTTGGGTCAAGTGGTCTCTGCCATCTCGTCCTGCTGCTAGTCAGGCTGAATCTGGTTTTTCTTTCTTTTCCCACTTCCGATCCTCCTCCCTTGCGTCCTCCTTTCATCATCATCTTCATCAGTTCTTGTGAGTCGAAACACGGTGATGTCTTTTGTTCTTGTGTGGGTTCAGTTTGAGCTCGGTCAGCTTGGAATCTTTGTGAGTTTTTCCATCGATTCCTTGGGCTGGTTGCTCCAGGGTGTATTTGTTGTTTTCCCTTGGAGGTTCCGTTGGATTCCCATCAGAGTTTTTCCCTCTTGAGTTTCCAAATGAGCATGGTTGATTCCATGATCTCTCCCATTGATTCTCATGAGGTCTGGATTGGTCCCATGACTTCTCCCAGAGATGTCCGGGTGAGTGTTGTCGTCCACACGGTCCATCCCAGTGGTGGTTCCTCTGTTTAGGTCGGGTACCAGCGTGGGAGTCCAGTTCTCTTTTGGACGAGGGTGCATTCCACTCTTTGGGTGGCGGCTTGGCATGGTCTTGATGTTGGGCGCCCTCTAGAGCCAGACCTTGATTTTGAGTGTTGAAGTCAAGATCTGCTGTGGATTTGGCGCCCTTTTCTGAGGCCATCTTTTGTTTGCCATAGGATTTAGGCGCCAAGTCTCGCAACTGTTGAGCACTCATTGTTCGTGGACATGCAAGGACGCCAAGATGTATGCTCGTCTGAGTCGGCTGTAGTAGGCTTGAGGAGATTCATGACGACCTTGTTTCGTCTCCAGGGCAGCCACTAGTCCTTGTTCTGACTCAGGGTCAGCAAATTATTTAATGAGGGCTTCTCGGAGCAGGTGGTAATCAGTCTTTGTGTGAGCAGGCTCCCGGTCCAGGAAGCTGCTCACTTCAGTGCAGGATGTTGTTCGGAGCAAATAGAGTCTATCTTTGTCAGTGACATTGGGTCTCATTTCCAGGTGAAAATTGATATCTTGCAAATAAGCTTGAACATGCTGGCTACCTGGCACACTTGCGGTGAATTTGAAAATGTTCTTGGCGAGCTTGTCGAGGTCTTTGAGGTCCAAGCCATGCGATGATCTGTGGCTGGCTGAAGCAGGTTCTTTTAGCTTTGTCGTGAGGTAAAGTTCTTCAGAGGGAGCTGATAAATGTTTTAGCACTGCCCCCTCCCCCTTTTGATCATCTGTCAGTCCAGGAACAGGGGGCCCTGTCCTGCTTGGCAGGGTTGAGATTGGTACCCGTCGCGTCCTTGTTGGCTCAGAGCGCAGCTCGTAGGTATGTTTGAGTTCTCTTTGACGCTGTCGGACTCCTCTTTGATGTAGTCCAGCTGTCGTGCTAGGCGGCTGATCTCATTTCTCGACTCATCCAGGTGAGTTTCAAGGGCTTTAATTCTGCTGTTCTTGTCTCTGAAGTCAGCCTTTGCCTTTTCCAGAAGCTGTTCTGCATATTGTAGCTTGTTGGAGAGATCAGCGTAGTCTGCCTTGCCTTGTTCCATTTCTTGGGTAGTAGCTGCTAGGGTCTCTTTTAGCCTGGTTATCTCCTCCTCGGCACCTTGTTCCCCCTCATTGGGCCCTTCCTGTCGTTCCTGAGCCTCCAGCTCTAGCTGCTCGATGCATCGTTGTGCGCGTGTTAGCTCCTGCTGGAGATGGGCGGCGTGCCTGTCGCTCAGCTTGAGGGTGGCGATGAATGTGTGGCTTAAGGAGCCAGTGATCTTGGTTAGTTATTTGTAACTGTAGCTCTGACTTGGGTCTTGTCTCATAAGGCTTGTTATGTTGTCATCCAGCTGGTCCTGTGTCTGATGCTTCAGTGTTTCAGCAGCCTTAGGTAGGAGGCTGTCTATTGCAACACTTAGCCATGTCTCGTGGTCCTCCCAGTGGCCAACAGAGTCTGTGGTGCGAGACATGTTTTGATGCGGTGAGGGACATCTAGAACCTAGACTGACACAGACCTTGAAGAGGAGAAAACAAAATAAAACAAAACAAACAAGGCAAAAGAGAGGTGTAAGTGTGCAATGTCAAGTGTGGTTTGACGTTGAGTGTGTAATGGGCAAGTGAGTGTGGTTCTCAGCGACTGTGATCCTCTGGTGGGTGTTGTTACGCCCCAACTAGGGGTAAAGGATGCAACATGAAAAGAGAGAGAGGAAGCGGGGATTCTTTTGAGGGTTTTTAATGAAACCAAACAAAAACAAACAAATACAATCATCAAAATAAATAAATAAATAGGGAATTTCCTTCAGGAGTTGACCAGGCCAAAATAATAAACAAAACTTCCTTATTTTAAGACCTCTTTCCTAAATCCTAACCAAAATAAAATAAAATAAAGAGAACAATATACTAACCTAACTCCCTAACCAAAAACAGAGATCAAAAAGGTTACAATAAACAAAATGGCGTCAAACTTCTTACTTTCTCCCAACCCTCTATATTTACAATGATATACAACTATTTACAAGATCAGGCAAACAGAGTTAAAAGGAGAATCCAAAACCACGTCATAAGCAATGGGGTCAAAACCAAACAGTTCCTACTTACAAAATGTGTATCTATTTTAAAAGATCAAACAATCCTCACCCTAAACAATCAACATTCAGCTAAGAGAACACACAGCCAAAACCCAACAACACACACACTCTCTCTCTCTCTCTCTCTCTCTCTCGAGGTGCATGCTGGGAAGTGGGATGAGATGAGAGTGGTGTTGGGTGAGAATTGAGCTGTGTGATTTCACTTAGTCTTAATTACGGTTTCTTTTTTCTCTCTCCTTTTTTTCCTTTTCTTTTTTTGTTGTTGTTGCATGGTTTAAGGTTGATTTACCTTTGGTTGATTTTGTTGTAGATATTGTGCAGGGAGGGATGGCGTCTCACGAGGAGACGTCGTCCTTGTGCTTGCGCAATGGCTTCAGGTGTGTGCCGGAGGACGGCGTCACAGTGGAGAATGTGCTCATCTCGACTGGCGGGGAAGTAGGACATGAGAATATTGTGTCCGCTTCTTGCATGAACAGAGCTGTAGTAGTGTTCTTGAAAGAACAAAATCTTGTTAACCAACTAATCGAGAATGGTCTTGTTATAAATGACAACTTTGTTCAAGTTACCCCGTTACATGCTCCAACAGCGAAAATTACGGTATCGAATGTTCCACCCTTCATTCCTGATGACGCGTTGGAGCGGGAATTAGTTCGGTTTGCAAATTTGCTAGTGGTTTCAAATCAATTACGCTAGGCTGTAAACATCCATCCTTGAGGCACGTTAAGTCTTTTAGAAGACAGGCTTTATGTTTCTAGAATCCGCAGAAAATACGCTAGATGTAGGGAGAACCTATATGGTGTATGCAACAACTGGTAGTTTAAGGTGCTTCGAATGCGGCGATTTAGGCCATAAAAAGTTTGCATGCCCACATAATCGAGAGCGTGAACCAGGGAACAGGCCTACTGTCTCAGGAGAAGTGGTGGTGGAGCACATTACTCAAGAGGAGCAAGCAGGTTCATCAGAGGTAAGCGATTCTGTTGCGGCGCCGTCCGCTATGGAAGCAAATGAGCATGTTGTCAATGTCAATGATATAGAAACTAATGTAAATGAATGTCAGCAAAATGAAAATACTGTGAATACTGTAACTGTACAAAATATAAATGCAGATGAGCAGCAAGATAATATTTTGGTAGTTGCAGGGCCCAGTTCAAGATGTGAGGAGCCTGTTTGTTTAGGTTCAAGAAAGAGAGAGCTGTGTCTAAGCAATGATGGTAGTACAATCGATGATGTTGTATCAGACGAAAATGGTTCTATATTTGATTATGAATGTGATTCACAAGGAGGTTCTTCTGTTTGTGGACCTGAAGGTGATTCTCAGGATATAACCATTAAAGATTCCTCTATGTATACATTAGAGGAAATGAATGGGTTTCTTGATGAGATGTTTGGGAAACAAGTCAATATCAAGGATCTTTTTCCTGATGTTGATAAATTTGAGAGGTCAGTGGCGTCTCTGCAAAAGAATGTGAATCTTGATCAGTTGAGTGAAAATAAACGTTTTCGTTTTAAAAAAGCATGTTACAGTCATTAGAAAATGTAGAAGAGTGGATAAGAAGAAGAGGCTAAAAGCTTTTTTGTAAGTTGTTAACCATGCATCACGTGGTGATCTTGTCTTTTTTTCTGCTGTTTTCCTTTGCTGGTGTCTTTATTCTATTCATCCTAAACACATATATGGATCTTTTGAGGGTAGGTTCATTAAATATTAATGGAGGGAGGGATAGACATAAAAGAGCCTTAGTGTCTGAAGTAATGCAGAATAAAAAGTTAAATAACATTTTATTGCAGGAAACCCATAGTGATATTGAGAATGAAATAGAGTGGGGGATGTGGTGGAAAGGTCAGCATATACTTAGTCATGGTACAAATCTGAGTGAGGGAATTGCTCTCAATACTAAAAAAGTTAGTATTGAAAAAACTGAAGAATTTGTAAAAGGTCGTCTTGTCCTTGTTAAAACTATTATTGAAGGGATGACAATTTATTTTATAAACGTTTATGCACCAAATGTGGGACATGAGCGGCTACAGTTTTTTAGTATATTAAAGGGAGAACCTATATGGTGTATGCAACAACTGGTAGTTTAAGGTGCTTCGAATGCGGCGATTTAGGCCATAAAAAGTTCGCATGCCCGCATAATCGAGAGCGTGAACCAGGGAATAGGCCTACTGTCTCAGGAGAAGTGGTGGTGGAGCACATTACTCAAGAGGAGCAAGCAGGTTCATCAGAGGTAAGCGATTCTGTTGCGGCGCCGTCCGCTATGGAAGCAAATGAGCATGTTGTCAATGTCAATGATATAGAAACTAATGTAAATGAATGTCAGCAAAATGAAAATACTGTGAATACTGTAACTGTACAAAATATAAATGCAGATGAGCAGCAAGATAATATTTTGGTAGTTGCAGGGCCCAGTTCAAGATGTGAGGAGCCTGTTTGTTTAGGTTCAAGAAAGAGAGAGCTGTGTCTAAGCAATGATGGTAGTACAATCGATGATGTTGTATCAGACGAAAATGGTTCTATATTTGATTATGAATGTGATTCACAAGGAGGTTCTTCTGTTTGTGGACCTGAAGGTGATTCTCAGGATATAACCATTAAAGATTCCTCTATGTATACATTAGAGGAAATGAATGGGTTTCTTGATGAGATGTTTGGGAAACAAGTCAATATCAAGGATCTTTTTCCTGATGTTGATAAATTTGAGAGGTCAGTGGCATCTCTGCAAAAAAATGTGAATCTTGATCAGTTAAGTGAAAAGAAACGTTTTCGTTTAAAAAAGCATGTTACAGTCATTAGAAAATGTAGAAGAGTGGATAAGAAGAAGAGGCTAAAAGCTTTTTTGTAAGTTGTTAACCATGCATCACGTGGTGATCTTGTCTTTTTTTCTGCTGTTTTCCTTTGCTGGTGTCTTTATTCTATTCATCCTAAACACATATATGGATCTTTTGAGGGTAGGTTCATTAAATATTAATGGAGGGAGGGATAGACATAAAAGAGCCTTAGTGTCTGAAGTAATGCAGAATAAAAAGTTAAATAACATTTTATTGCAGGAAACCCATAGTGATATTGAGAATGAAATAGAGTGGGGGATGTGGTGGAAAGGTCAGCATATACTTAGTCATGGTACAAATCTGAGTGAGGGAATTGCTCTCAATACTAAAAAAGTTAGTATTGAAAAAACTGAAGAATTTGTAAAAGGTCGTCTTGTCCTTGTTAAAACTATTATTGAAGGGATGACCATTTATTTTATAAACGTTTATGCACCAAATGTGGGACATGAGCAGCTACAGTTTTTTATTATATTAACTAATGTCTTAAGACAAGATTTTAGTGATGGAGACGTCATTATTGGTGGAGATTGGAATTGTACAGTGTTTTAATGATGACCGTAACAATGTGGAACCTCATATGCTTTCCTCCAGCTATTTGTCAAGATTGGTGAAAGGGCTGAACTTTTAGATACGTGGAGAATCAAGCATCCATTTGACAAACAATATACATGGGTTAAAAATTTGGACAATAGAGTAAATGCTGCTCGATTAGATAGAATCTGTGTTTCAAAACATTTTAATAACAGGGTTGTGGATTGTTGTATTTCTCCTATAGGTTTTTCTGATCATCATCTGATTTTTATTTCAGTAAACATGGTACAGTTTCCAAGAAAATCATCTTATTGGCATTTTAATGCTAAATTGTTGCAGGATGCTTTATTTTCTGAAATTTTTGTGGCATTCTGGAACTATTGGAAAGAAAAAAAAAAGATTTTGAAAATGTAAAACAATGGTGGGAGGTTGGTAAAACTCAAATAAAACTTTGCTGTCAACAGTACACTGCATATTGCACTACCACTCAAATAGAAACTATTAAAGCCCTGGAAAGAGATATTGAGTCTATAGAGACAGAAATACTAAGAAGAAATGATCCAGCTTCTGTAAATGACTTACAACAGAAAAAAAACAGCTAAGTTTTCATCTGAATGAGAGGGTGAAGGCAGCGTTGGTGAGGTCACGTTTTACATCAGTCACTGATATGGATGCACCAAGTGCTTATTTTTTTAATTTAGAACGTTCAGTGGCACAATATAAGCAGATGACATGTTTACGTCTTCCAGATGGGAAGATTACAAATGATATTACAGAAATGCGTCGTCATGCTGTTGACTTAATCTTCTCTCTATAAAGCTGATCATTGCAATTCTAGTTGTGAAGCACAACTTTTCCATGAACTTTCTCAAATAGACTCTACATCTAGGACTGCTTTCGATATGCAAATTACCTTTCAAGAACTTACTGTTGCTGTTGGACAGTTAAAGCCTGGTCGCTCTCCTGGTATTGATGGTTTGACTTTTGAATTTTACAAGCATTTTTGGAAATCTATTGGAATGGACTTGTATGAAGTTTTCTATGAAAGTTATAAAGATGGCATTCTACCTGTTACATGTCAACGTGCTGTATTGTCTCTACTACCTAAAAAGGGAGACTTGACTTTGTTAAAGAACTGGAGACCTGTTGCTCTATTAACAACAGATTATAAAATTATCCAAATGTCTCTCTAATAGACTTAAGAAGTTCTTACATTTGATAATCCATCAAGACCAAACCTATTGCATTCCAAAGAGATCTATAATGGATAACCTTTTTTGGTGAAAGATACTTTGGATATCTGCAAATTGTTTGATGCAGAGGTCAGATTGATTGCCTTAGACCAAGAAAAGGCATTTGATCGTGTTGATCATAATTATCTTTTTAATCTGCTTGCTGCTTTTGGGTTTGGTCAAGGTTTTATCAAATGGATACAATTGCTATATACTGGAGCTTCTTGTATGGTTAAGGTGCTCATACTCATAGATCGATTACAAAACTATACAGGTATTCAAGGGCAGGCTTTAAGGTGGTTTAGATCCTACTTGTCCGATCGCTACCACCTTGTTCATTTAAATGGGGAGTCATCTCAATTATCACCAGTAAAATATGGAGTGCCACAAGGATCTGTCCTAGGTCCTCTGCTATTTTCTATATACATGTTGCCTCTTGGTAATATTATTAGAAAATACGGGATTAGTTTCCACTGTTATGCCGATGATACTCAACTATATATCTCAACAAGACCAGATGAAACTTCTAAATTATCTAAGCTAACAGAGTGTGTTAAAAATGTAAAAGATTGGATGACCAATAATTTTCTCCTATTAAATTCGGATAAGACAGAGATATTACTTATTGGACCAAAAGACAGTACACCGAATCTCGTGGATTACAATTTGCAACTAGACGGATGTACGGTTACTTCCTCTACAGTCAAAAATCTGGGTGTTATATTAGATAGCAACTTGTCTTTTGAAAATCATATTTCCCATGTTACAAAAACAGCATTCTTCCATCTTAGAAACATTGCCAAGCTACGAAACATGTTCCCTGTTTCTGATGCAGAAAAGCTAGTTCATGTATTCATGACCTCTAGACTGGACTATTGTAATGCACTGCAAGGTGGTTGTCCTGCATCTTCAGTAAACAAGCTACAGGTAGTCCAAAATGCAGCAGCTAGAGTCCTTACCAGGTCAAGAAAATATGATCATATTACCCCAATTTTACAGTCTCTGCACTGGCTACCTATTAAGTTCCGTATCAGTTACAAAATAGTATTACTTGCCTATAAGGCCCTTAATGGGTTAGCTCCTGCATACCTAACTAGTCTTCTACCACGCTACAATCCATCACGCTCCCTAAGGTTGCAAAACTCTGGACTTTTGGTAGTACCTAGGATAGCAAAGTCCACTAAAGGAGGTAGAGCTTTTTCGCATTTGGCTCCCAAACTCTGGAATAGCCTTCCTGATAAGGTTCGGGGTTCAGACACACGCTCTCTGTTTAAATCTAGATAAAGACACATCTCTTTGTCCAAGCATTCAAATAATGCATTTCATAATCTTGTACTGCAGTTATATCTGATCAAACTTGACTTGACTTGACTTGAAAGGGCATCGTCAGCAAAAGTAAATTGGGATAAGACTGAGGCTTTCTGGTCAGGTCAAATGAATTTGGAAAATCTTCCACACCTACCAGGTAATTTAAAATGGAATAGAACAGGGATAAAAATACTTGGTGTGTTTTGGGGTTCTGCTGAGTTTCAAAAGAAAAATTGGTAGGGAAGTTTGGAGAGAGTGTGCACCCGATTGTCTAGATGGAACTGGTTGCTACCCCAGTTATCCTACAGGGGGAGAGTTTTAGTTGTCAACAACTTGGTCGCTTCTGCTCTGTGGCATAAATTTACTGTATTACAGCCTCCCGCTGGACTACTTCAAGACATTCAAAGGATTTTTTTTGGTCAGGGCAGCATTGGGTTCTATCAGCTGTCCTTTTTTTGCCTGTAGAAGAAGGGTGGCAAGGTCTTGTAGATATTAGATCTAGACTTATGGCTTTTCGTCTGCAAGCTGCTCAGAGACTGCTGTATAACAGTGATATTGCATGGATTAACGCTGCGGTTGCACTCTTGAGGAAAGCAGGCAATATGGGACTTGATAAACATCTTTTTTTACTAAGCTTGAATGAAACAACTTTAACAGATTTGACACCCTTCTATAGATCTATGATGGAAGCTTGGAAAGTGTTTGTTGTATCAAGACCTGCTCGAATACGTGCAGTTTTGTGGCTGATGGAAGAGCCATTGTTCCAGAATCCTTTTCTACCTTCTAGACATTTATGCTCTGACAATTTTTCCAATAGCTGCTGGATGCGTAAAAATTGGCCATATTTTGAGCATCAGTATGGAGACTCTGGGTGAGAGAACTGGGATAAAATCTATTCGTTTCCTGAAACAGTTTATTGATGAATTGGTTGGAGAGCTGAATTTTGATCAAAGACATTTCATCAACAACTCTAACCATATGAAAGAATGGATGGCTGGGTGTGAATATGATTTTCCGTTCTTGATGATAACTGCTGACTCAAGAGAATGGCATGAGGAGGAAAATCGTATATTGTCCTTTAAAACCCCTCAGTTGGATAGTTTTGAGTCTGTTAGTAAAAAGGCTCTGTATGTGACTTGTGTGAAAGTGACCAATGCACATCTTCTATCTGGAGTAATGTCATCAAAATGGACTGTTTTTTTTGGAATGGACATCTCCCCCAAAGGTAGCTGGCGGTCACTTTACAAATGTCCAATTGATAAACGGACTGGTGACTTACAGTGGAGGATTGTACATGGTGCGGTAGCCACGAACAGACATGTGGTGCACCTCAATCCAAATGTAGGGGTGGGTTGTCTTTTTTGCACTGAAAATGAAACAATTTTTCACAAAAGAAAAATTGGGAGGGAATTTTGGAGAGAGTGTGCACCCGATTGTCTAGATGGAACTGGTTGCTACCCCAGTTATCCTACAGGGGGAGGGTTTTAGTTGTCAACAACTTGGTCGCTTCTGCTCTGTGGCATAAATTTACTGTATTACAGCCTCCCGCTGGACTACTTCAAGACATTCAAAGGATTTTTTTTGGTCAGGGCAGCATTGGGTTCTATCAGCTGTCCTTTTTTTGCCTGTAGAAGAAGGGTGGCAAGGTCTTGTAGATATTAGATCTAGACTTATGGCTTTTCGTCTGCAAGCTGCTCAGAGACTGCTGTATAACAGTGATATTGCATGGATTAACGCTGCGGTTGCACTCTTGAGGAAAGCAGGCAATATGGGACTTGATAAACATCTTTTTTTACTGAGCTTGAATGAAACAACTTTAACAGATTTGACACCCTTCTATAGATCTATGATGGAAGCTTGGAAAGTGTTTGTTGTATCAAGACCTGCTCGAATACGTGCAGTTTTGTGGCTGATGGAAGAGCCATTGTTCCAGAATCCTTTTCTACCTTCTAGACATTTATGCTCTGACAATTTTTCCAATAGCTGCTGGATGCGTAAAAATTGGCCATATTTTGAGCATCAGTATGGAGACTCTGGGTGAGAGAACTGGGATAAAATCTATTCGTTTCCTGAAACAGTTTATTGATGAATTGGTTGGAGAGCTGAATTTTGATCAAAGACATTTCATCAACAACTCTAACCATATGAAAGAATGGATGGCTGGGTGTGAATATGATTTTCCATCCTTGATAACTGCTGACTCAAGAGAATGGCATGAGGAGGAAAATCGTATATTGTCCTTTAAAACCCCTCAGTTGGATAGATTTGAGTCTGTTAGTAAAAAGGCTCTGTATGTGACTTGTGTGAAAGTGACCAATGCACATCTTTTATCTGGAGTAATGTCATCAAAATTGACTTTTTTTGTGTGGAATGGACATCTCCCCCAAAGGTAGCTGGCGGTCACTTTACAAATGTCCAATTGATAAACGGACTGGTGACTTACAGTGGGGGATTGTACATGGTGCGGTAGCCACGAACAGACATGTGGTGCACCTCAATCCAAATGTAGGGGTGGGTTGTCTTTTTTGCACTGAAAATGAAACAATTTTTCATCTATTTGGGCAATGTGAACATTTGGGCAATTTGTTTTCTCTTATCACGTTGGGTATCACTTTTAGGTGAAGTTTTTTCCTATCAATTGTTTATTCTGGGGCCAAAATATTCAGTTAGTCAAAAATGTTTTGGTTTTATTAAATTTTATGTTTGGAAGTAGTAACATTATGGTATTACCTATATGTTGTAAATAAAGGTGATTTCAATCTCTCTCTCTCTCTCTGAGCGAATGGTGAGACTGAGCGTGGTGAGTGCGTTGGAGAGCGCGTGGTAGTGTGAGTGGTTTTTCAAAACTTTTCTTTTTTTTCTTTTATTGTTTTTTGTTGTGGTTTGTTTGATCTTTAGTGTAGGCTATTGTGAGTAGTCTGTAGAGCGGTGGCTGCAGCATGGCTGCGGGCAATCAGCTCGGTTTGTTTAAGCTCACGCGCCGGCATGCTATTAAGCTGTCTCCGCCAGCCGGTTGTTCGGTAGAGGATTGCAGTTTAGCGGTCGGAGAAGAGGTCGAAAGGAACAAATCCGCCTCGCGGATGAACAGCGCAGTTGTGATATTTTTGGATAACATAGAAAAAGCGAATCAGTAAATTGAGAATGGAGTTGTAATTCAAGGTACTTTCATACCTGTTCTTTCTTTAGTGAATCCTGCTAAAAAGATCATCATCTCTAATGTTCCTCCTTTTCTCAAAAATGAAGTTTTGGCTAAAGAGTTACAGAGATATGGTCAGCTAGTATCTCCGATTAATTTGATCCCCATGAGTTGTAAATCCCCTAATTTAAAACATGTTATGTCTTTTAGGAGGCGGGTACTCATGGTGCTTAAAAGCAATGATGAGGAACTGAACTTGGTGTTTAAGTTTAAGATTGATGATTATGATTATGCAACATCAGAGATGATGAAGTGCTTCGGGTGCGGAACTGTAGGCCATCTGATCCGGTCGTGCCCGGAGAGGTTAACGTTAGGTGAAACAACCGCTAATGTGGAGGAACAGCCGAGTACAAGCGGAGTTGCCTCTTCAGTTACAACAAAGCGAAATACACGAACTGCACGAGAGGAAAGTGACGATAGTAATCCCGAGAAGGAAGTTATGGAGGAATTAACGAGCAAGCAAAGAGAGTTGGAAGTTCAACGAGACCCAAAGGTAGGCACTAAGACTGTTCATATCGTTACTAGAATAGCTGAATCCGCGCTGCTTGATGAGGAGAATGTTGTGTGTGATAGCTATCTGGTTAAACAGTCTATCAAAAGAAAAGAGCTAGATAACACGATGAACGCAGATCAGGCTAGTAAAGTATCAAAGTTGGCTTCAGTGAACAGCTCGTAGTCTGAAGAGAGCTTGATGGACACGCAGGAGAGTGTAGGTGAGTTTAGTGCTGACACACAGGTGGAAGCGGAGAGCGTTTACCCTTTCACTAGACTCCGTTCATTCTTACAGGACACTAAAGGCATAAGGTCAGTTAGAGTTGATGACTTTTTCCCTGATTTAAAGATGTTTCTCGATTCAGTCAAGCCGTTTATGAAAAATACTGATCGGTCTGATCAGTTTACTTTCAGTGATCAAGAAACTTATCGTCTTAAGAAATTGATGCTCAAAGTTCATCATCGCAAATAGCCAATGATGGTTAATTTTCTTTTGTTCTTCTCTCTCTTCTGTGTTCATTTCTCTGGCTTGTTTAAATGGCAACCCCAATGCATTTCTTCATCTAATATGTGTGAAGTAAAGCTAGGATCTTTAAACATCAATGGTGCCAGGGAGGATGTGAAGAGAGCGGCTCTTTTAATCAACTTAAAGTTGTATTCCTGCAAGAAACGCATAGCACAGTAGAGAATGAAGCCGACTGGAAGAAGGAATGGGATGGGGAAGTGTGTCTTAGTCATAAGAGCAGTAACAGTGGTGGAGTTGGGATCTTGTTTTCTAAAGATTTTATACCAATATCTTTTGTTACTGAGGAAATTATTAAGGGTCGGTTATTAAAGATACACACTGTCTTTGAAAAGGTAAAATTGATTTATATTAATGTGTATGCTCCAACTGTGGGAACTGAAAGGGTGATGTTTTTAAACACTTTAAACAATGTTATAAGAAATTGCTCCGATGATTGTTATTTGATCCTGGGGGGTGATTTCAACTGTACTGCCGCATGGGTTGATAGGAATCACATAGAACCTCATGGTCCCAGCAAAACGTGTTTAATCAAT